>NW_009721008.1:0-213 GCF_000703405.1 Apaloderma vittatum
TTCCCACAGCATTCTCCTGCACAAACGGGCTACTCAAGTTTTGTACAGGTGTACCCTTTGCTGGCCGGATGGCCGGGTGCAGAGAGCAGTGTTGATTGGAGATCAGTGCCATGGGCAGCAGGTCACAGGGCTACTCTCCAATGATGGTGATAGATGCAAAGAACAGCATTTCAAAAGAAACCTCACATAGTCTGAGTGACTTTCTTACAGGAA
>NW_009721009.1:0-16447 GCF_000703405.1 Apaloderma vittatum
TGCATACAGTTGGCCTGGGCCTATCGATTAATCAGTGCATTTAAAAACACTAATGTGCTATACACATGAAGAGGCGGAAAATAAAGTAAATTGAAAAGAATGTGTTTTTTTCTTGAACTAGATGTTTAAACAAATAGTTCCAACTTGCATTTAATTTTGAATGCCCTCATTTTATGAAAACAGGTTATAATGAACCTGATAATTCCCAGAAAGCACTTTCAAAAGAGATAAATACTGACAAATCTAATCTTTTAAATTAAATCCTAAAGTACTTAAACTCAAGGTCCATTACCTTTTTTTGTCCAGTGTTTGTACAAGTCTCAGAACAAAACTCCAGGTAAGAGCACTAGACTGTAGGCTTATTATAAGCTGCACTTTTTCAAATATGAAACCTATCCAATTCACTCCAAAATAATCTTCCTGCCTTCTTTTGAGGAAACTACAGAATTGGAACTGCAACGGGACACTCTCCACATCTGAAAAACCTGTATTTCTGAACTTGCTTTGGTTTAGCTCAAGGAAGAGTCATTTCAGAACCCAGTGTTGCCTCTGGCACTGCAGCGCAAATTTGGAAAAGTATTTCTCTACTCTCTCCATTAGCTGCTTTTACTTGTCCCATATACTCTTCAGCACTGAAAAATAACACCTAATATCCATACGTGGTCCTTCACCATCACAGACTGCCACAGCACAGACATCGGACTGAGAAGAAGGCACTGAACATCGCTGCCACACTCCCTCAAAGACCAGGAAACCCTTCAAGCAGTACCAACTCCCACAGGTACACCTGCACCTCATTCAATGCTCATACAGCTTTCCCTCCATGAAAAGGTAGGGTCTGTATCTAGTTTTTGCTGGGTCTAGAAGTCATATCCAAAATCACTCATAAACACAGCTCAAGTGAAGATCATACTTTGGCAAAATATTTTTTATTTTTTAAGAGGAGGTGCTGACTGGGTGAAATGGTTATAAAGTGCTTACTTTGAAAGCACACATAAGCTAGCTTTACAAATATAAAACCCATACTCTCATCTCCTATTCTATAGACACTGAAATTGTGACATTTCAGAAGTGCTACAATTTCTGCTAACCAGGAATAGCCACCATTAGACAGAGGTGAAACTAACAACGTTATGCCCCATGCAACACTATAGTGCTTACTTTGAAAGCACACATAAGCTAGCTTTACAAAGATAAAAACCATGCTCTCATGTCCTATTCTATAGACACCGAAATTTCAGAAGTGCTACAATTTCTGCTAACCAGGAATAGCCACCATTAGACAGAGGTGAAACTAACAATGTTATGCACCATGCAATACTATCAAGAATGGACATGTTCTGGAATTGGGAACACATCTACTTAGTTCACTGCTTTTTCCTTACCACTGTTACTTACTCACTTTCGTGCCCTAGAGGAACATACTTTTACTTCAGTCCTTACTGGTTGGTTTATTGCTCTTTTCAGTTAAATCCTATTATTTCTTTCAAATCACTGAACAGTATGTGAATTTTCAATGAAGATTTCTATTTTGGGGTTATTTTGACTTCTACAGCACTTGCTTGTAAGTAAGTGTGAGTACTGAGGTGGGATACGTTACCTGCTATGTGCTTGTGCATCACTTTGCATAACAGATACTTAACAATTTGCATCTAGGGTGCTACTGTAATGCAAAATACAACACAATAATACATGACTCTCATAGGATAACTTCACTAAGAAAGATGTATTCTAAAGGCCTACACAAAAATCTAGTATTTGCCGGTTCCATCGCATTTTCACACACAGAAAAGTTTAATAGCAGTGGATGATTCTTGTGTATTGCTCTACAGGCATATAATACATCCGGAAGCCAAGTGATGCCTCCAGACCAACACAAGGTACTTGCTGAGAATCCTCTGCGCAGAAACACTGAAGGAGATTACTTTAAATCATATTTAAAAAAAAAACAAGCAAAGCAATAGATTTTCCTCCTTCCCGTATGGTCTGGTTTTAATCCAAATGACTTAAATCAGCAGTGTGTTCTAATCACATCTTAAATTGCAATTTCTATTTCCTTAAAGAGGTCTGCTGACAAAATTAGATATGAACTGACTTGGGTTTGTTATTAGATTCAGTAAGTGTTTAACTTGAGATACAGACACACGGTGTCTCACAGTCCCCCATTTACAACATTAAAAAAAAAAAGGATTGCACATGCTAGCATATGTGATTTGTTATATATGTGAACAGTTACTTATCATATGAATTTCTTCCTAATATCTAATCTAAGTCTACCCTCTTTCAGTCTAAAACCATTACCCATTGTCCTTCCCCAGCTTTCCTGTAGGGCCCCTCAGGTACCGGGAGGCCGCTATGAGGTCTCCCCAGAGCCTTCTTTTCTCCAGGCTGAACAGCCCCAACTCTCTCAGCCTGCCCTCACAGGGAAGGTGCTCCAGCCCTTTGATCATCTTCATGGCCTCCTCTGGACCCACTCAAGCATGTCCATATCCTTCTTGTGCTGAGGGCCCCAGCGCTGAGCACAGCACTGCAGGTGAGGTCTCACCAGAGCAGAGCAAAGGGGCAGAATCACCTCCCTTGACCTGCTGGCTACATTTTCCTTCATGTAGCCCAGGATGCGGTTGGCTTTTTGGACTGCAAGCGCACATTGCTGGCTCATACTTGGTTTTTCATCCACCAACACCCCCAAGTGCTTCCCTGCAGGGCTGCTCTTAATCCACTCATGACCCAGCCTCTATTTGTGCTTGGGATTGCCCCAACTCAAGTGCAGGACCTTGCACTTGGCCTTGTACTCTTATTCCCTAAGTAAAAAGGAGGCAAGGGAGAGAACAATTCAAATATTTTGCATCCAAAACCCTGCCAATTTGGTAAAATACTAACCATAGTAAGACAACTGAGTGGGTTGTTTCTAGTTTATCTTATCACTCAAAAATAGAACCACTAGATCCTATTTTTTTTAATAAAACCAGAACTACTCAAACTGACCTGGAAAATACTATCTCTGCATTTGCTGTTGTTAAAAGCTGAGGAAACTCACCGAATCTGTGTTCTTTGTATTTCAGAAATTACTTCCACAAGTTCATTGGTTTGATAAAAAAGCTTAACAATATGTACTATATCTTGGCAATATTTAAGTCACTTGAATATTTTTGTCACTTTACCATTTTTATCACATTAAAATATTAAAACCACAATACTGTTTTGTCTGGTTTATTAGTAGGCTACATTCCTTCTTTTACTCTTCAGGTACATCACAACTCTTGTTGCTAGACTTTCCAGTGGTCAAGTTCTCCACATCAAGCTCTGCTCTCCCAGGTGATAAGAATCTTCACAACCCTTAATTCTCATTCATCTAATATAACGGCCACCTGTTCCCTCCACCTTCCAAAAAGGCAGCCCTCTTGACTTCCCCTTCAGCTAAGACAATGGAGGAGACAGAGGCTTTTGACAAAACCCCAAAGAGAATTTTTTTTCTTACAAAATCAGCACCAAGACCTCTGTCAAGTTTTGGGTTTCCCTCCTCTCTATACTGTGTACAGGCTCTGTGCACAGTACAGGCCAGAAATTACTCCTTTTCCCCGTAACTACGTGCCACCAGAAACAGAATAATTTAATTCTGTGAAGATATTTGAACATATCATTTCTTACATTCAAATAAGGTCTGTTTAAGACAGGGATCAAGTGATCAAGCTGTCATTACCAAGATCATCTCACCGGACAGTGGAACATACGTGAGGTTTGCTTTGAAACCACTAAAGTGAAATTATCCACAAGAATAAAATAGAACAAAAAGAGCACTGTTAAATTTCAAATGTCAATGATGATCTCCCTGTGAAGTGTTTACATAGCTGAAATTTGGAAAGCTATTAAGCTAACGCTGCACCCATCCATTTTCACTAGACTTTATGTACTAACTGAAGCCTCAAGGTACAGTGCCACTGTCAGTATAGCAATCAATAAGATTTTCAGTTTTTATCTATCCACCCATTTTCACCAAATATTGCACACCACTGAAGCCTCACGGTACAGTGCCACCCTCAATACACTGATCAATATTTTTTTCAGTTTATTTTAAGCTACAGGGTACAGGACCATTTCCAAGGCCATAATCTATGTAAGGAAGAAGCACCACCCCGAGTCATTCATTATATGAATTTAAATATGGAAAAGCAGCCAAAACAGAAACTGCTTCCTTGTAACTAACTTCTTCAAAATGTTCCACTGCACACAACATCAAACCAAGCAATGCCTTGCCACTCTCCTCTGGAAAATTACCTAACTTTGGCTTCTGGGCATGTATATAGAGCTCTAATCTCACTTCAGGGAGCAATACCAAAATATCACAATGTCCCTCGTATTCCCTGCTTACAGCAGTTAACTCACCATTTAAGTCACAATCCTCAGTTTCGGAATTGCCGGTCAGATGTTTTCTGCATGGCTATTTTAGCAGAGGTACACATACCTCTCTCTTGTCTTAGTCGACGCTACTTCAGAACTGATCAGAGCACTGAAGTTTAATGTTTCAAGCATGTAAAACCTTCATATATTTAAAACTGTACTCCAGATTTTCCCATTGAAAAAGTAGAGACCACTTCATGATGAAGGTCTAGCTTTATAGTACAGAATCTTTCTACTCCACAGAAATATAACTATATAGAGATATAACTAAACTTTGATCCAAAGCAGCACCACCTTGGCCTGAGATGTTAAATGGCAACCCTTATTCAGAAAATCAGTAATAGATCCTGTTTGTCAAACGAACGCTCATTTATGTTAAGCTGGCTCTTTCCAAGGCAAAGTCCCTCAGTGCTAGCTTGCTGTGACATTTGGAATGCCCTAGTTTAAAACTGAAACAGAGCCAGCATCTGTTCCCAATGCAGAGCACATGTTATCTTGCACTCTAAGCGCATTTAAAAACTACTCCTGATTTTCCAGGGTAGAGTTTACGTATTTCTGAAGCCACTTCTTGAAAAAATGGCAGGTCCAGTTCATTTGTATGTACGTTATTTTGCTGGATAGACTATGTCAACCTCTGCATAGTGATCCCGTATAGCTTTCAATCCACATCACAGCGCGCAGTTTTTCCAGCAACCAGAATTCTCCATATACCATCAAGTAAACAGGACTATACATAATATGGATTGATTTAGCTTTCAACAAGGTATATTAAATTCTAGGAGATTAATTACAATCTTGAAAAACATTTGTTAGCTATGTAGACTGAGAGTAGACCCATTTTATAGACACTGAAACTGTGACCCAGGACACTGAAGTGTTCTCCTGTGTCAGAGAGAGTGAATCAGCAGTACTGCCAGAAACCAAATCCATTGGTATGACCTCCAGCCCTTTGATCAAGGTCTTGCATTATGTTTCCTTATTATTTTATACTACTGTGTAAATGTCAAAAAAGGTGACTCTTGGTTCTACCATTTTTTAAAAATTACCTTTAAAGTTACTATGAACAACTACTTCATTATGGTTTAAGTTCAAAACAAATAACCCAAATTCTTCTCTGCTCTTAATGATACATCATCAAGACTGCATATCTGAACATTATGCAGAAAGCACAAAATATTTTCATTTCTATGAAGAGACTTACTTGCCCTTTTAATATGCAAGAGCTTCACTACTGAACATCCAGCATTAAACAACTTGGTGTTAATCAAGCTTGCACTCAAATCCTAAGACACACTTCGGAATAAGTTTTGTGTATTAAGAAACGCAAAACTTTTATATTAACACTAACACAGAAACTACGAAAAATAGGAGAACATTATGCTCTGGATTACAATCCAGCAAGCCTATAACAACTCCTGGTAAGTATATTGGTAAAAAAATCCAATCTCAAAAGAAACATAAAAAGAGATATACTGAAGCAAAAGAAAAATAGTTCAGAGATATTATTTATTTTAGAGTAATTACTAAGCATTTTTGGAAAAGACTTCTGTTTAGGTTTGCTTCTTCTGAATCTCTAAGAGTAAATTCCTGCAGGTAACAGCACAAATAATATTTTTCTTCATTGGTAGCAATGTCTGTAATTAACTTTCAAACATATTTCAGATACTAAAAGTATCCACTCCTGAATATAAGCTTCTATTGAGCTCCATCACAGGTAAGGTTAAAAGCATTTGAGCTAGAAACCAACATGTTTAATTTCTCTTTGATACTTACTATGCTTCATGCTTCAAAGATGTTCAACACCTAAAATTCAGTTGTATTAATATCAAATACTTAAGGTGTTCTCAGTGGCAAAATATGCAGCATCGAGTACAACTACCCCTCTTAGAGAAGGCATTTTATCTGTATTCTAAGTACAAGCTTTTTAGTGTGCTATACTGACTAGCACTAAGTGGACTTCATTCACAAGTACATCATATTCTGACAGCTATCCTGTCCCCACTTAATCTGCCCACAGTCAAGTTTTCTGAATTGTTCTCACCACAGATTTCAGTTCAGAAGATAAAACAAGCACGGTTTTGTGACGGGAGAAAAAAGAGAACAAATTCATGTGATAAAACAAAGTGAAGCTGTATCTACGCAAAAGACGACCAAAGGCAAAAAAATAACGCGTATCACCTTACTCAACACAAAACTATCTGAAAAAGCTTAAATGTGACAAACTGGATGTAAAATTAACCAAATGCAAAAGCATTTTCCGTTTACTCCACCAGCACTAAAATATGTCTCCCAAGTAAACAACTCGAAATTCTAAAACAGATACCAAAACAAAACTGAATAGTCATCAAACCAAGAAAATTACAATAGATTCCTGTTTTCTTCACATCAAAGGAATTAAATGAGGCTTCCATTAACTGAAGGCAAAAAGAAATATGCAGTGTTGCAAGTTGGAGTAAACAGCATTACTATAGGTTTCAAAATGTCTTCAGAATTGTTTTTCTGACTTTTGAAAGTCTTCATCTAAAATAGTATGTGGAACAGTAATGTCTGTTGAATATTTTCTTGCATTAACGATCTCATTATAGTAACCCAGACAACCCTTACAGCGCTTTGTGAAACATACTTCAGGTGCTTTATTTTCTCAAGTACTACTTATTTGTGTAAAACCAAATGTAAATCAGGAACTCTACTTTTCAACAAGAAAAGGTAATGTCTAAGAAGCTGAAATGGGTGTGACTCTACCCCAGTACAAAGGTTAAGACTGCCAGCACCAGAACCATGATCTACCCTCTCCAAGCATTCAGACAAAATGGATACTGGAGCATGGAAAATCACTAGCAGAAGGGAAGAAAAAGTTTCTGGAATCTGCTCTTAGGAGAAGCAACTCCTAGCTGTCAGTCCTTCCATTAGCTTCAGAGGCTCCTGCTTCTTCACGTGAGCCAGCAGGAATCATCACATGAGTATCATCCCCCAGCCCATTTCAGACAAAGGTTCTAGGGTACCACTTCAAGTTGTTGAAGCTAACTCAACACACATTTTTAAACAGATTAAGATGTGATTACATAGGAGCTTACCAGCATATCTAAAGAGACATGTCTTACAGCAAAAAAGCAGAGCCTGCCTTTCCCACAAGGCCATCTTAGCAAAACTGAGTATTTGGACAGGATGGAACTGAATTAAAGCATTTACTATTCCACATACCTACCTAATTAAACACACCATTTAATCCTAGTATAGGAATTACACACTGCCAGGTTTGGGGGAAGATGTGAAACTGATAGAGATATACACGTAATCCCATGAGATCACAAGAGTAAACACTTGGAAATTGCCCGGGATTAGAGTTTAAAGATAGATGACATCAGAAGTTAAACTAAAGTAGAAATCTGATCCTTGGTAGTAGATGACTATTAAGTAATACATGGTAACATAGGTTGACTTATTGCTGGGCATTTAGAAACAAATGCAAAAAGCTTACTTTTAAAAGTTATGTTGTTTGTCACATTAAATTGTATGTATGCACCTTAGATGACAAAAAACCTGTTGCTTAACTCAGGAGACTCCTTTCTCACTGAAGAGTTTTTCAGCACATAATAGTGTTTCTAAAATAAAAACAAATTTAAAAGGAGTTGCATTTTTCCTCATTTCCTAGGAAAACTAAATAATAAAACCACACTAAATAATAATAATGACAAAGCCTTGTAACCTAACTAGAGATAGTTTTGTATAATGGTTTTCTATATCGGTGAAATGCCAGTACTTCAATAAAGGCTGAACAATCACTAAAGGTCCAGAATGCATTCACTTCACAGGAAAGGGAAGGGAAGAATGGATCCTCGTATGCCTCATGATGTCTGCTAAGTAGAGAGCAGCAGCATTAATGATGCAATCAATTTCCCTGAGGAGAGCCTGCAAATCCTTGAAGAACAAAATGAAGAAAATAAGGGGATATTAAAATTCACTGATGTGACTCAGATTCCATCACATGATATTCATGTTCAATATTTAATGATTCAACACATATCAAACCATTTGGGACATATCTGAATCAGCAACTTGCTAAGCCCCAAAGACACAAAAATGCTGAGACTTGCACTCAATCAGTGTAAAACTCAGCTTTGTTTGAAGGCTGGCATGTTTTATACCTGAACTGATCTTGAGACTAATCCTCTCCCAGTAGTAAGGAAGAAGCGTCAACAAGTTCTTGGTACATGATCGGTTATATCCCACTAGACTATTTTGGGGACATTCAAGGATTCAAGATCAGGAATCACAAGCAAAGTCACAAGAACTTATAGTATTGTAGTGCAACAACTTAAGTGACTAAACACAGATATGCTTAATGGTCTGCCCT
Organism: Apaloderma vittatum; assembly: GCF_000703405.1. Classification (NCBI taxonomy): domain Eukaryota; kingdom Metazoa; phylum Chordata; class Aves; order Trogoniformes; family Trogonidae; genus Apaloderma; species Apaloderma vittatum. The sequence goes on from NW_009721009.1 coordinate 8,753, forward strand.
AATGCAGTTAATGGAAGCAATCCAACTGGAAGAAGGCTACAGCAAATAAACAAATAAATAAATACATAAAGGAGATCTAAAGTGATCTCCCACATCACTGCCTCATCCTGAAATACAAATCCAGTACACGCAGTACATGACTTGTTTTTGCAGCAAGAGACAGCTTTCATGTACCCAAAGCTCATTATTACAAGATCAAGGTGCAACTTAACTATGAAGCTGTCTGAAACACTCAGTATCAAGACACAAGCAGTTATTTACAAAGCAAATACATTCTTTGTACAAAGCTTGCCTTTAAAAGCGTAGTGTAAACTCAATGAAGTATTGCAAGAAAAAAATGAAAATAAAGTGCACACAAATCTTTACAGTCTCCAGTGGTTTGCATAAGAAGATTGAGACTCCAAAGGACATAAAGTAAATATATTTGCATCCAAAGACTGAGTATAATTCAAATAATACAACTATACTCGCAAAGCCTCAGAACTACAACACACACATACTCATACTTCTTGGCAACCACTAACATACATGATTAATGTTCAGTGCACAGACATGACACATAAGGTTAATCCCTTGAAAACCAAAACTCCAAATGCATCTGCAAAGTTCACCCCATGTCAAGCAAAGCTGACAAAACTGCAGACAACTTAAAAGGCCTCTCGAATTTCTGAAGGACAAAAAAAAAATTAAAAAATCAACAATCTGAAACAGTTGCACCAATTTTTGATCATTTTTCAGCTCCACTTCTGCTGAATGTACTCATATGCAATGCCAGAAATCCCTCTTCCATTAACGTCTTTTATGATGCATAGCAAGATACAATAGCAGCAAAAAAAGTTGATTAAGAAAATCAAAACATCAAAACTCAAGTAAGTAGGTTCATTGACAACAACATCTGATATGGCAGTACTATTAAAAAAAAAGGAAAAAAGAAAAAACAAAATCCAAGAAACAAGCTTCAGCAAAGCAGTCCCTCCAAAGAACAAAACATGATTTGTAAGGGTCTACAGTTTTTCACAAATTGATGTTAGTACACGAAAAAAGGAAGTTTTACTCCTATCAATCCCCATTTCAGGACAGAGTGACAGACGGCACTGAGTAATCCTAGATCCTTCATATCATATTGCTTTTAAAAAGAAAACATACTAGAATGATTGTCGACACTTTACCACTGAGTAGGAGCAAGGCAGGACAACACTGAGGAGACAGAGGCAGTTAACAAAACCCTATCAAATAAACCACTAAGCATACAGGGAAGATGTAACTGAGAAAAGGGTCAATTACATTGCTAACTACAAGCAAAGATTCCTGAGACAGTAGCAAAAACAAGCCATGAAAATTACAGCATAGTGCTCCATGGCTGCACTACTTGCAGGTCCAGCTGGCTCCCGCACCTCTGCTTCCATAGCTCAGTTAGTCCACAAGTGAAATAACCCCAAAAATAACAGAAGGCTGATTAGACTGAAATTAAAACTAAGTATTCAGCACTCAGACACCAGAAATACTCATCCAGTCTTAATCCTGCCTCCAAGCTCACATGTCTTTCTGGTTTTCTGGTATGTAACAAATTATAACCAGCCAGCTTTTCTTTATTGGTTGCCTTGTCCAGATTATTCTGCTATACTATGTTTTTACTTTTCCCTACTTTCTACAAATTATTCTATTAAAACATTTTAAACGGGTGTCCTTATTATCTCAGTTGATTTACTTACACCCAGGGAAAAAAAAATCCTTAATCTTTGCGTGCTAGGATCACCTCTAACATTTTTTCAAAAATCTGTTTTATACGTATGTGTCGTGCCTTTCTATTCCTTGGTACCAATTTAAATGCGATAGTATCTGGGAGTTTGCTTTAGGCATAGCTTCTTCATTAAACTCCTTCAAATTCAATTTGTAACTAATAGGTCTCAATGACACACTGCTCCTTCAGTTGCACAGCTGTAATTTTTTTAAGGATTATACTTGATAAGTCTTGATTTATTACCGGGAAACAAAAAGCCACACATATCCAGTTGAAAGCAATACCTGATCATTGTACTCTCTTGTGTTTTTTACAATTAAAAAATAACATTATTTTTCTGCAATACCCTTAATACTTTTACTGTATCATATATCATAGAATGGGTTGGAAGGGACCTTAATGATCATCTGGTTCCACCCCCTGCCATGGGCAGGGACACCTCCCACTAGCCCAGGTTGCTCAAAGCCCCATCCAGCCTGGCCTTGACACTGCCAGGGAGGGGGCTGCCACAGCTTCTCTGGGCAACCTGTGCCAGTTTCTCATCACCCTCACAGTAAAGAACTTCTTCCTAATGTCTAATCTAAATCTACCCGGCTCTGCTTTAAAACCATTGCCCTCATCCTATTGCTACACACCTTACACAGTCCCTCTCCAGCTTTCCTGCAGGCCCCCTTCAGGTACTGGAAGGCTGCTATAAGGTCTCTCCAGAGCCTTCTCCAGGCTGAACAACCTCAACTCTCTCAGCCTGTCCTGATGGGGGAGGTGCTCTAGCCCCATACAAACACTGAAAATCCAGTGACTATACTTTATTTCCTGCCTATGTATTAGATATATTTTATTTCCTGCCTATGTATTAGATTGAGCATGTTTAAGATACTTGGTCTTGTTTCAAAGATATCTTTTTTTCCAATTCATTCATTACAACATGAACTTCAATTCTGACTCTGCCTATTTCTTTTCAAGAAAACATCACTAATGAAAAAAATTGGGGAGTTGTACTGTATCTTTCCCAAATCTTCAGTTAGTCTGATTTCACAAAGTATTTGGTGTGTGCCAGAATATATCACTACAGAACTGGTTTTCTGGGCACGGGCCAAAGTTCAGAAGATGCTGCACATCAAGAAGCTACACTGTTCTTATTACAACAACACTTAATCATTGGTGTCCTCATAATCAGACAACCAGGTAGTTTTTTAATGGTCTTTTTTTCATGCAGCACTTAATTTGCCAGACTTGGAGTAAGAAAAACAACATAAAATACCTCTACCAATTCTGGGTTTTGGCTCTGACGGATGAGTGCTTTTAATTCATTATGGAAGAGAAAATGAATGCCAGAGGTTTAGGACATTAAATGTAACAGTATACCTGAAAATAACATCAAAAGTATTATGCAAAGAATTAAAGACAGGCTGATTAAATACTCTGTGACTATCTCCAAGTCTGCAACAGCATCAGCTACAGAGCTGATCATGTTAGAGCTGTCTGACCCTTCTTACCATCCATTATTTTCAAAGACTTAGACATGACATGCTGAAATATAGCTGGGGCAAAAGTTGAGGAAAATAACACCTCTTTCTAATTGTACTCCCTAACATTCAAGTTTCCATCTCTGCTGGTTTTTGTTTGTTTGATTGTCCAAGGAAAACCAACAGAGAGGATAAAGGTTTTCAGATTTTAAGGAATTAATTTCACTTTCGCACTCCGAGTAATGTATTTTTAGGAAGAACTAAATGTTCAACAGCAATACCCAACTCTACCTACATTCAATGAACCACTACTAGTTTTATAAAGTAATAAGGTGATGAATGTAACACAGTTGATATCAAAGCTCATCCGCTGTCCATACATGTAACACCTATTCCTGACTATCCTGTTTTTCAAGCCTACCTAAGAACACAGCAAGTAACTTCAAAACTGTAATTAGTTTTGGTTTTACCATAGTTCATCTTGGTAAAGAAGGGAAGCTACTAACACCCCATTAGTTTAGTAAATCCTACCTACCTTCATAATATGTTCACAGTTCTCTTTTTAGCAAGTTGAAACTTTACAAAATTTGACCACAATGAACCTAGCTACTGGTTTCCTTACAGTTAATTTATAGATTTCAAATCTTTCCCAAAGCTTAAGAAACAGGATGAGAACAACTTCTCAAGAGATGAAACAGTCTTTAAAGCGGGGGAGTGGAAACTCAGAAGACAGCATCACAACACTATCTCTAAGAAACCTGATAAGCATAAAAAATTCCCATCACGAGGAATGAAGATGTTAGAAAATAGTGTGTGAATAACCATATCAGAGATTAGAGAGAACAGATCTATTTTGACACTTGCTTCCATTGTATCAAGTACCACAACTTCTGACAATCACTCTGAGCTGAAAAGCAGAATCAGTTCCTCTCTGTAAACTATTTTAAACTAACAGATACTGTGTGGAAAACTTAAAAAAAATTTCTCTCTGCCACTTAAAAAAATAAATGGAAAGAAGTCTTCAGTCTTCCTTCTGGCTAAACAGAGCCATCCTTAGCAGCATGACCCTTCACAGAAAAGCAAATAGACTCGTCCCATTAAATACTTAAGAACTATGGACTCACTCACTTCTTGCAAGTAACCCATGCTGCTATTTCTCTAGTCAAATTATTATACGCTGTACTTCACCCACATAGAGGCCTTTGTTGTGATGGCACCAAATGCTTTACCTGCTATCAGAACTGATAGGTTCATTAGGCACTGAAATATTGCCACAATGATACAAAATCACAAAGAATCAGGGATTCTTGGGAAAGTACCATGACTGAATAATTAACTTGGTCAGTTCCAAAGCAGAAGTTAAATTGCATACTACAGTTTACTTTCAATATTTTTCAGTGTAAAAGCACTGTGATGTCCTTAACAACTGAAAGTCACAAGAGGCAATTGGTACAAGCTGGAACACAGGAGGTTCCACAAAAATATTAGGAAAAACTTTTTCACTGTGAAGGTGACAGAGCACTCGCACAGGCTGCCCAGGTAGGTTGTGGAGTCTCTTCTCCTTCTCTGGAGACATTCAAAACCCACCTGGACGTGTTCCTGTGCAATCTACTGTAGGCGATCTTGCAGGAGGGCTGGACTAGATGATCTTTTGAGGTCCCTTCCAATCCCTACCATTCTGTGATCTGTGAAAGTCATTTTCCATCCACAGATCCAGAAGCAAGGCTCCTTCCACTAGCATTAGGCTAAAATGATGACCAGTTGAATCAAGGGAAAGAACTTTACTGACAGTCTCCCCAAAGGCTGGCTTTCTCTGGAGACTTCACATACAACCATTGTCTGAAATTGAGACTAATTAGCCTAAATATGCTGAAGAAAATGTAGCTAACAGATACATGGATAAGACTTGCATTTTCCCTCTATCATCACAGTGAGAATTCTTACCAAATGATAACACCAGAAGGACACGTCCCAGGAATGTATATATTGTCTCATCTCTATGAGAGACTTTGCTCCAGAACTCTGTCCAGAACTCATTGGGTTTCAGAGAAATTATTTAAGGTTCTTTCAAAATCAGGCAGAGATTTGCAAGGACATAAATTCCCCAAGTGAAGTATCTGCATGGAAAGGTACAGTGTGATGCATAGATCCTTCCTGGAGCAGCTGTTTTTGAAAGCTGAAAGAGGCTATAAATAGAGTGCCACTTGATTGCCAGTTCACATGAAACTAAAGCAGGGAGTAAATAGGAAACAGTAGTTAGTTCTCAAGTGTTTTCCTTCGAAACATAGTTGCCCTCAATATTCCCTATATTTTACACTGTAGTATACAATCCAACAGAATGGTTCACTATGCAAGGATCATTCATACATATACATCTCCATTCCAACACGTTGTGAACGGTATTGCTAGTTATGGACTTGCTATAAGGGTTTTCCTTTGATTTGCTGGCCGAAAAAGAGCAGCAGGCAATGAAGAGACATATAACCTCATTTGTTTTGTACTGGTATCTACACAATCATTTTGACAAATTTACCAGAAAAACCTACCCAAATAAAAAAAAGACAAAAAACACACATGGACAATGCCTCAAGTCTCCCAATACTATTATCAAATCAAAATGAAACATCTGACTTGCATTTGTTCTTCCTGTCAGACTGTTGAAACAGTAGAAAAAACAGCATAAGTAGGAAGAAACCATACTTTTCACTCAGACCAGACCAGCAATGATCAATAATTAAATGTTACCCATCTGACCACTGTGGTCTCAATTTGTGTCCAAATAATAAAGCTCCTACATAGAACTGCTCAAGTCTGAAAGGGAAAAGACCCATATATACACTAAACTGCACATTAAAAGGCACAACAACGGTCCCATTGTCTAGTAAATCTGCACACAAGCAATCACACCTGACTAGCAGCAAAACTAGTGTGCCTATTAAGGCCATAAATGCCATTTTGAGCACAAGCACAGTGGTCCTACAAGACAAGGGTGCCACGTACTAACTCCTTTTGATAAAAGCAGCAGTCAGTAAGGACTGAATAACTCTTGCCACCACCAACACAGATCTTGACATCAGCTCAGCAGAAAGCCTGTCCTAGGTCCTATTTTCTCAAGGCTATAAAGCTACAGAACATGTTTATGTTAAAGGAAAAGAAGTAAATACGAGACCTTAACCTAGTCACCAGAGGGATTTTGTTTTTTAGTAAAGCTATGCACATTTTTATTGGAGTAGTGTCCATAAAAGAGATCTAAATAAATCTGGGAGGATGATTTCTACTTGTCAAAACTTAATACTTCAACTGTCAGAGACACAATCATGTGAAAGTGGAGGGAAAAAAAAAAGAAAAAAAGAGTCTTACAGTGCTTCTTCAAAATCTACACACTACAGTCTAAATTTTAACACTGGGCTCTCTGTTCAATTGGAGTAGGCAAAAAAAAAATATTAAAAACAATCCTTAGGGATGCAGTCAGAAGAATATCATGTTTTATCACTAAAAGTCAGGTCAATCCCCAGCTAAGACTTGGCCAAGTACAGCTGTCAAGATAACAAAAGTCAAAAGCAGTTAGAAGATTAGTTTGCATCCTTTTTTAATATTAGGACCTCGAAATTTTTATTTTCCATTTTCTTATGCGCACGTAGGTGCTGTACACATGTACACCCTCTTTATAATAGGTTGAAGCTATCAGTAATGACATTGCTTTTCTCAATTACCTCTTACGAATTACTGAGTGCTTAGGGGCCACAGACAGAAAACTACTGAGACAGGCTTGGTAATGTGATAGGCCACCTTAAATTCCACCAGGAAACCAAATGAAAACCAGTATCAACCACAGTCAGAAATGCCTAGGAGGCAAAAAAACAAAAACAAACACTTTTTACAATGCCTTCCATCTCACGTCCTCAACGTTTAGACTCAAACCTCAGGAATTATTTTGCTTCACAATCACCAGAGAACGTGTTTGCGACCGATAAGCCATCTTCTCCGAGGAGTCACCCTCCCGAATCCGAGTGTCATTATGATATATGCAATAGAACGCCACATCTCCCAAAACACGTGAATAATTCCTTCATTATTTTTTTTTTAAAAAATAATTTTGGGAACGGGGAGATGCAGAACGCATGCAACCTGCGCCATTATAAAGACTGTCAGGAGCTCTTTTACGTTAAAGAAATCTCCCCGAAGCCTTGTAAACCGAAACTAACGCTGTTTTTCACTTGCGGCACCGAGAAAGTGAAAATAACTAGCGTTAGTGTTTGAAAGAGGCGGCAGCAAGAAGCTGAAGCGTATTTACAGACACCCCACACCCACCCCCCTCCCCGGCCGCTGCAGAGCACTTGTGCACACAAAGACACGCTAAATAAGCCGGCCCCGAACACGTTCAGGGGGCTCTGCCCAGCATTCAGCTTCCAAAACCCAGGAAACACCTAAAAAGCCCGGAGAACAATCACGCTGTTATCCCGGCATTTACGTGTTTTGTTAGCAATC
>NW_009721010.1:0-4158 GCF_000703405.1 Apaloderma vittatum
GCCTAGGCCAGTCTATGATTCTATGATTTCTGAGCTCTCTTTCTTGCCAGCGCTCTATTCTCATCTCCCAGGGATGGCTCAGGGTGGTGCTGGGTTGGAGAAGCAGAGGATCTCTTAGGCTTTGCCTGTGGCAGAGCAGTTTAAGTTGTACGACCTGGTGAGTGCAGGTGAAAATGCAGCAAGATGCGCGGGTACTGCCGGTGTCGACAGAGCAGTTGCTGGCCGAAAGGCAGCGGTGGTGCGAGCAGGCAGACAGGTTTGTGTGTGGCTGAACAATTGGAAGTTTAATGAACTTCTCTGGGTGTGGGAAGATTCAGGAGCTGAGGGGCTGCAAATTCATGTTCCCTGGGCAGACATCCTCACATAAGTGCTCCTTACACTCTGCTGGGGTAGGCTTGTGCCTCCTCCAAGGTCTGCACTGGCTGGCAAGTTAAAAAAAAAAAAAAAAAAAAAATCCACCTAATTTTCTGCAGGGAAGATCCATACTGGCATAAAAGCCACCTTGGAGCAGACATGAGGTTTATCTCATGCTTACTGGGTATTCAGCTCCTCAGCTCTAGGCCCAGATGATGAAAGTTGGGCTGAAGAACCAAGGAGCCTTCTTTTTAGATAATTTGTAATTGAAATGCAGAAACAACAATAATTGACAGAATCTATTAAAAAAGAAACAGTTTCAATGCAGTCTTTGACATTCATCTTATCTGTTTTATGTTCCCGTGTGAGGCTAAAGAAATTTTTATATTGCAAAACTCAGGATTTCAGATTTCCTTATTCTGACTCCGTTTTACAGTCACAACTGCAGGATCTCAACCACAGGTAAGAAAATTTGGTGCACTTCCACATCTTGGATTTTAAAACTGTAGAATGAAACCACAGAAGGAGAGAGCCCTTTCCAAGTGACATGTATTACTTTCAAGCTTGGTGCTTTTGCAGATACTGGCTCAGGGTTTTCCAGCCTTCCTGTTGTCAATATTGCTGTGAAGAGTTTGGCTCAAAAGAGAGACTGCAGCAAACCTTACAGAATAAAATAAGGGAAAAACAGAGGTCCCAAGAGGGTGGTTTCATTCTCCTGAACTGACTGTTCTCATTTCCTCCCAAGAATCCCACTCACTAGAACATGCATATATATATATATATATATGTGTGTGTGTGTGTGTGTGTATATATATATTTATTAGTGTAAAATTAGAGCAGATCAAGCAAATTCTAAGATATGATTTATGTGAGGTTTTTCTTTGGTTGATTACCAGGCTGCAAAATCATTATGCCATGAGCTATTGCTACTGGGAAATACCCACTGTTTGGCCAGCTTCTGAATGCTAAAATACCAGTTCTGGGAGAAAATAAACCCATGAAACCTATCAACTAAGGAAGCCCGATGAGGAACTGCTCTTTTCAGAAGGTACCATTGGCTTGGTGTGTCTTTTGGAGCAACCCATTAGATTTACATCTTAAAATACTTTCTTTAGAAAAGTGAGAAGCTCAAAGGTTTAGCAGCTTTGTAGGTGCAGGGAATAGTGGGATCTGATTTCTGATATGACACCCTTTCTCTGAAGCTTCAGCACACCACAGCCCCACGTGCTGCCTGCAGATAACGGACATGAAATTTGGAAACCTGATGGCTGCAAGTCCTCTGATGCCTCTTTTGAGTGCTCTGGTTCCCTTTGAAATTCTTTGTTTTGCTGCCTTCGGGGGAACGTCGGGGCTTTGAAGACTCACTTGCTGTTATTAACATCAAAAGCTAGAGAGCAATAAAGGAAACCCTGTGCCAGGTTCGTTGCTTCTCCTGTAGAGAAAAAAAAAAAAGCTCAAACCAAAGCGCAGGCGTTTCAAGTGCTGCAACAACATCTCTGCAGCCGGTAGTTGTCTGAACCGGTTCTGCCTCCTGTGGGATGGGGAAAGCAGCAGGTACAAACCCAGACCCTCCACGTGTGGTTTTGCTCTGTATGAAACTTCTGCCTTTGGACCCGGTTGTTTTTTATTCCCTCAGCGTTCTTGATGTTTTGCTAAATTAGATCTTTTTGCCTTTTTATCTAACGCAGTGTATGTGTCCCGGGACAGAGGTCAGTGCGTAGAAGAGAAGTCTTCTGCCAGGCAGCCCCAAAATCTGGTGCATCTTTCAGCTGAGGTCTCAGTGGGGAGCTGCTGGTCTCTGGATATACCTCTCAGCCCAGAGCAATTCAAAAAGTGAGTTATTGCCACAGGTAAATTATCCTATTCTGCTTTTCCTTAAGGGAGGGGATGAAAGCTGATAGCTAAATTATGTCCGTCTCTTTTTTTTTTTTGTCACATGCTGGCTTTTAGAATCATAGAATGTGTCAGATTGAAAGGGACCCCTAAATGTCATCTAATCCAACTCCCCTGCAGTGAGCAGGGACATCTTTAACTGAATCAGGTTGCTCAGAGCCCCATCAAGCCTGACCTTGAATGCATCCAGGGATGGAGCCTCCAGCATCTCTCTGGGCAACCTGTGCCAGTGTCTCACCACCCTTTTCTAATCTAAATCTACCCTACTCTAGTTAAAAACCCCTGCCCCTTGTCCTGTTGCTACATGCCCTTCTGAACAGCCCCTCCCCACCTTTCTGGAGGGCCCCTTCAGGTGCATGAAGACTTTTGGATGGGTTACCCTTTGTATTGTGGACACATCAGCAACTTGCAGTGTCTTTCTGCGAAAAATAGCCTAAATAGTAAGAACTTGGTGAGAGCCCTCCACCCCTCCTAGGAAGGAGCAAGGTTGCTGCCTTTGGCAAAGCCCACAGCTCTTTCCCCTGCTGCAAACCCTGCTCTGGCAGCTGCAGCTCCAGGGGAACCCCAAGGTCGAGAGTTTGATCTTTATTTCTTGAAAATATCTTTTGCTTTCCTTCTTGCACATAAACAGGCCCAGAGAAAGCCTGCTGTTGGGTAATCTATAATGCAGGAACAGCACCTGAAACGATGCTCTTATGGGAGACTTTGAAGGCTGAGTGGTACCATAACAACCTTAAGCTTAGAGGAGGGTCTCCAGGCATGAGTGGTCAGGAAAAAGCGACCTGACCAGAATGAAGTAAAAATGAATTTGGAGGGGAGGGGGCAGGATCCATCAGGTGACCGCTTGTGTTTTGGGTGTCTGAGTTTACCTAGCTCTCTGCTGCTACTACCACATGGAGAAGATGCATCTTATACCTGGTGAAGTGGGGGCAGAGGGAGCCTTGCAAGACCAGGGCATGAATCTTTCTCTCTGATCCTCACAACAGGCCAGCCTGAGCCCCTCTCATCCCAATTGTCCACAACGATAGTCTTCTTCAAGGAGGGGACTTGATGGTTGGGTTTGTGAGGGGGAAAAGGGTCACTGAGGGTCCTGGGAGAGAAGGAAGATTGCTGGGATGGGTGGAGGGGGACACATGCATCAGGATGACCTAAGTTTGCTAACAGCCTGTCTACACATTTCTTCCTTCCGCTGGACAATCCACCTGATGAGAAAAAATGGAAAAGCCTTGATTTATTAAATCCCTGTGGATTTAACATGTGAAAATATGTGCAGCAGATCCAGAGAGAAACTCTTTGGTTCCCAAGAGAACCTTGCTGCCCGCTTTATTGGAGACACTTGTGCAGTACAGAAACTTTTGGTGTCACTTCACTGGAACACACTTCAGCTTGGAGAGAAACCACAGAGGTGGGAGGAATTGTTTCTGGTTTGGTTTTTTTTCATTATTTTTTTTTCTTCTTTGTTTTTGACCTCACTCTGGGGTGGGAGGCAGGAGAGATGCCTGAGCAGGAACATGAAACCTTGGATTTCGGTAATGACTGTTGGCTTTGCAGGTAGACCAATTGCTGCAATTTCTCAGTGATTTCAGGAGGTGCTAGGTAGCTGTTGTGGGAAACCTCCTGGTTTGTTTCTTCACCCTAATTAGGGATTAAGCTCCATGAGCCTGCTGGCAGATAATAACAAGGAAGGGTTGGCTCAGAAAAAGAGCTCAGAAAAGAGATCATAGAACCATAGAGCAATTCAGGTTGGAAAAGACCCTTGGGATCATCGAGTCCAACCATTAACCCTACACTACAAGTTCACCCCTAAACCACATCACCCAACACCACATCTAAGCAACACTTGAACACATCCAGGGATGGCGACTCAACCCCCTCCCTAGGCAGTCTGTTCCAGGGTCTGACCACTCTTTC
>NW_009721010.1:4189-28543 GCF_000703405.1 Apaloderma vittatum
CCGTGAAGAATTTCTTCCTAACGTCCAGCCTAAACCTGCCCTGTTGCAACTTGCAACCATTCCCCCTGGTTCTGTCCCTAATGACCTGTGAGAAGAGACCAGCACCAACCTCTCTACAATGTCCTTTCAAATAACTGTAGAGCATGATGAGATCCCCCCTCAGCCTCCTCTTGGTCAAACTGAACAGACCCAGCTCCCTCAATCGCTCCTCACAAGGTCTGTTCTCCAGGCCCTTCACCAGCTTTGTTGCCCTCCTCTGCACTCGTTCCAACACCTCGAGATCTCTCCTATACTCAGGTGCCCAAAACTGAACACGATACTCGAGGTGCGGCCTCACCAGTGCTGAGTACAGAGGGACAATCACCTCCCTTCTTCTACTGGTCTTCTTATAGGTGGAGGAAAATGCAAACAGTAGAAGTGTCATGAGCATTTACCTCTTCCCTGGGGGATGCTGGAGCCCTCCAGATCACGAGACCTTGACCCTGAGCTGAAAGACCTACGACCTACTTGTGGTGCTGTTCCTGCTCCCAGGGGATGGGGGAGTGCTGGGAGGGCCACCAGGACCCCCATAAATAGTGGTATCCGACGTGCTGGGGTGCTCGCTCACACCAGGACCTGGAGGAGGCTGAGAATCACATGTGCTGGTAAACCTGATGGAAGCAGGCTGGTGTGCACCGTGCAGGTCTTTTTTTTTAGTCTGTACTTCTCATACTGGATGCTATATGCTGCTTAAGCTATTTCTTGGTGTTAGGTGTCATAACTGGTGTTATCTGGTCCCTCACGTAGCTTCTTTTTTTAATGGGTTGTGGGCAGGAGCACTGAAGAGAGTTGGAAAGGTTGACCTGATGTGGTCCCTCAGGCCACAGCTGTGATGATTTCTCAGCATCTTGCTTTTTAATCGGGAGAGTTTGCAAAAGGGCAATCTGGATAGTTGTCATTTTGTCATCCTCGTTCTCAGAACTGGTGGAGCTGAAGGAGGTGTCAGTATTTTCCAGGGTTTACTGAAAACTTTTCTGGCTTGTGGAAAAGCCCCACCTCCAGACAGGGGTTTGAGAATCAGGTCTTCAAGTTGTCATACACTGTGCCATTTCTGCAACATCTGCAGGGGTGGCCTAAGCGTGGACCCACACATCTGGCCATCTTCACATGCTGCCTGTTCCACACCCAGGTGACCTCCATGCAACATGCCTTTCAGCATGAGAGGTGGAAAAAAAATATCTAAACCCTAAAAGATTGACATCTACCCTAATGTACTGATTATCACAATTATCTTCCTTAGGTCCAGACTGACTCTAAATGCTTTCAAGCATCCTTCATTTAATTATTTTGAAACAAATTCAATGATTTACTCTTCTGGGTCCAGGCAGTACTTTCCACCCTAGCTTTCCACAGACCTTTGCTTCCCCGCTGAAGAGGAGTGTGCTGGCAGTGCCGACTGCAGCCCCAGCTCTGCCTTGCAACGTGTGACAAATGGGTGAGCTCAGAGGAAGATGATTTCTGAAATGAGAATGGATTTTTCAAATTGAAAAATCTTTGCCGTGAGCCCATCGGTCATTGTTAGGGAGGCACTGGGGAAACAGTGGTTTAAACAACGGCGAGATGATGCCTTGTGGGTGCTCATTTGTGCTTCCAGTGCTGGGTTCAGGAGGATGAATCAACTACCCTCATCGCTCCTGGAGTGACCACTCCTGGAGTCAGCACAACCCCAGCTAAGAAGCCTTCCTGAAAGGGGCCCTGCGAGCTGTGCTGGCAGGTCTGCAGCACAGTCAGTGCCCGTCTCTATATTTCTTGAGATCTCAGTTGAGAGCAGTCATGGAGCAGTGAGAGCAAAGCATGGTCCTAAGTAGCAACTTCCAGGTCACACTAGGGTGTTGCTGTATAAATGCTTTTAGCAGCACACGAGTGGCTCGGTGACTTCTCCACTCTAACAATCTCTGAGGTCCTTTTCCTATTTCCACTGACTTGGGCAACTCCACAGCGCTGTGGTCTAAAAGGACACTTGCATGACGGGAGTACTTGACTTGCAGGGGTTGCTTCTCTGTTTTAAGATGGGAAGAAAATAATTCTCACCCACCCCCTGACATAAAGGCACAGTGATGCCTGTGAAGTCCCTTGGAGGGCATCAGACCTATGAAATGCAGCAGTCCTGGTAGGCTCTGACATAAGCTGGAGTTATGGAGCTGAACCCAGTCATGGTACTGCTCCTGGGACTCCTGAAAATGCTGAACTGTTTCCCTCTAGAAGCAGGGAGAACAGACTGGAGGTCAGCCTGGTGGTGGTAGCTTCTGGAGAAGCAGGGCACAGGCATCTCTTGAGGCTGAGAAGGGTCATCCAGTGCTTTCACAGGATTTACCAAACTGGCTTTACAGCACTGATGCAATTTGTGACCCCCCCTCTCCACTCCTTCCCTGCAACCCAGCCAACGCAACACTCACTCACCCAAAGGAGGTGCAAAAGAGCAGAAATACTTTTGGAATGAAGTGAGGATCCTTAATGCTTCTCCCGAGGTCTTTCTGGTGGTCTAAATAGCTCTTTCAATCACCCTGTAACTCTTTGAGAGATTTGTGTGCCTATATGAGTAGGTGTTAGTGTTTCTCTGAAAATCCCCAGCAGTAATTTGGTAAATAAAGAATAATCAGGGACCTGAAGTGTTCTGGACCTGGCCGGCTGTAATTTGCTATGGGTAATCACTATTCTGCTGCTTCTCTCTGCTAGGTCTGAAAGCGCTGTGAATTTAGAGTAGGAATCAATTAAACAGCAAATAGGTTTCTTTGTCAAAATCAATTAAGTCCTCCTCCCAGCCAGCGCAACAGTCTCCCTGGAATTTCATATTCTGCTTGGCTGCCATTTCTTCAGCAGCTTTTGCTGGATAATGTTGAAGTTTTATAGCTTGATTTAAATTATATGGATCAATGAATATGCATACCTTATTTGGATTTTCAATTGCGACCATATATTTAGCCTAAATGAATTATCTAGGTTATAGTTGCAGCTACACAGAGAATTTTTCATAATGCCCAATTCAATTTCTACTTTCTCTGTAAGCATAAGTGATTTCTTCAGGGAGCGGCATCATTATGGTTGTTTTGCCCTTCTTGCTGTAATACTAGTCTTCCAAATGGGTCAGACCATAAGTTTTTAAGCATCTTTAGCCTGTGGATTCTGTTTTTGCTCTGGCTAGAGACGCAAACGCTTTGGAAGTCAGTGCTGTGGGTTGTGCTATGGTGTGGAGGAATGTAATTTTCTAAGTTGTTTCTTATGGATTCCTTTGAACTGGCTTGAAGCCCCCTCAGGCTCCCTGCCCTACCCACAGCTCTTGGATTGGAGGTGGAAACCTCTGACCTGCATCTATGTTCCTTCAGTCTTATTTTATCTGGATTAAAAAATCGGATCCTTTCCCCTGTTTTCTATGCATCTGAATAACCTGCATCTCTAAACTCCCAAATGCTTTTGGGAATCTGGCCCTTGGCATGCCCCTGTAGCTGTGTCACTGCTGAAAGCAGGACTTTGGCTCCTACATCTCCTGAGTGTCTTCATTTTCTATATAGTTCTCCACAGATAACGTATCCCCAGTCCCAGTGTGGGAGCAAAACGATTCTAAAGCCAAGCTGTGGCTTGTCTTTAAATCAGAAGGTCTAAGTCTAACATTTATGTTTTCTTGGGTGTGTTCTATTCTCACCAACAGTGTTAAAGAAGGTTTTTTTGTGGTATGCTCCAGCTCTTGCTATTGAGTAGTAGATTCCCACGCCTACAAAGCAGTGTTCCTTTTTTTCATTTTAAATATGTCTGAGTTCTTATTGTTTCCTGTGTGCAACACTTCTGAAAATTAACCTTCCCTTCCAGGCAAGTTTTGAGATGTTTGATGACCATTACATTTTGGGTATGAACGCCATCAACTGCTCATTGCCTAGGTCTTAAAAAATAAAGGATTCCTGCAGGTGAATGATATATTACCCATTGTCACCGAGGAAGTTCTGAGTGCAGACTACACCTTGCCAACAGCGGGAGAAAAAAGTTTCAGAAATCTGAAATTTCACTTACATTTTATAGCGTTGGAAATTTTTAAATACTAAGAAGTCCAGAATAATGACAGCTATCTTGGATTTGCTTTAACTTCAAGACTCCAACTAAACCTGAAAAGGGGGTAACTGCTAAGGTGGTGTAAATGATCGATTTATTCTCCCATGTGGCAGCCAAACCAAAGTTTTTTCAAAAACCTGTTGAGCTTTGGTGAGCTGAAGCAACACTGCTCTCTCCTTCTTCCACAAAATGCAAATCTTAAACACTTCATGTGGTTCACTGCTCCGTTTTCCATTTAATGCAAAACTTTTCATGCTAAAAGTGGAGGCCTGGGGTTACAAGCTGCTCAAGGAGTTGGTGTCATCTGAATTTTCTTTCAGCTTGAGGGGATCTAAGGGATCAGTCATCCACCCAGGAAAGTGCTCTGACCACTGGCACTCCAAGGAGACAGCCGGGATGCCTGGATGGTAAATCTCACTTTTTCAGCACTGTGAAGCTCTGTATAAACAATTAACCATTCCCTGAAGCAAACCTACTTCCCGAGCAACTGTTCTTACCTCTGGGCTAATGAGCATTTCACAAGCTCTTGCATTTAATAACCACCTAAAAAATCCTTGCAGCTGAGTAAAATGCTAGCAGCGAGGAGTGAAAAGCCCCTTTCCTGAAGGAGATGGGGCTCAGCTAGGGGTGTAAATCAGACTCGATCTCTTCTGGGGAGCAGGGACAAGGGCTGGGTTTCACTTGCCATGGGGATCTTCCAGCCACCCCTTCTCAGGAGGTTTTAACCCACCTAGTCTCATCAGGGATATGGCTGCTTAGAAGAATTTGAGAGCTGTACAGAGGATGGGATGGTTCTCCAGCATTACAGACTTTGTTCCAGTGAAATTTAATCCCTTAAGCAAAGGGAGAAGTTTAAAGAAGAAAGATGTAAAGTGCTCACTCCCACACTTAGGAGCAGTTTGTTGTGGAGTTCCAGGCTATGACCCCAACAGGAGTGGAGGATGTGACCAGGATTTCCCCAGGACAGGAGGCAGAAGGACCTGGGCTTTCTTCTGTTCCAGGTGAGCATCGCCAGCCTCTGTTATCATCTGCAAAGGGTGGTATATTATCTTATTTTGTGAGTTAGCTGCCTTTGGTTCCTGTTATTTTTCTTTTAGAAGATTTGCTGCTAGTTGGGGAACAAGGAAAATCACCTTTTGGGGACCAATCTACTATTAGTGGGGGAAATACACAGGTTTTTATCACCACGTGAGTTACTCTGTTATTGCTACCGAGAGGTCGAGGCATTGGTTTCATGCCCTGAATTCCCACATGCCAGCGACTGAGAGGGGTTTTTATACCTGCAGTATCAGACAGCTTTCCCTTTATCCCTTGCGTGCTGCTGGGATCCATTTGCAAAGCTCTGAGAGGTCTCTGCCATCTGTTAATTTAATAATTACCTAATGTCGTAACACACACATGCTTTAATGGAGCAATTTCCCAGTTCCCATCACAGAACCTATTTAATCTGTCAATATTTCTTTATAATACCTATTTTTTCAGATCCCTTTAAAAACAGTGGCATGTGATTACAATGGCTTAAGAGTTAAACCTGGCCCTCCATCAGTCTGAGGTGCTGCATAGTAAATATAATATCCCCCATATGTCTGAAGCAATTTTGAGAGTTTTAAAATATTCAGATAGTACATCCTCATTTTTAGAAAGTGGTAGGCTTGATGGTGCAATTATCTAGTCTATTAATTATTATCTGGCCTACTTAGAATGTGAAAACTATTCTTCAAATGGTATGAACTGAAGTAAATATAAATTAAGAAGAGTCTGGTTTAATTTATTTCCACTGCAACTTTGAGAAAAACCCCACAAATAAACAGCAAAATATATAATATTAGATCAGGATGCCAAACATTGCGGGTGCTGGATGAAAAATGGATTTATTTCAGCACAGTGCTGTCTGTGCTGATGCTGCTCTTCCTGGTCTACGTACTTACATGAAGCTCATCTTGGAGGAAAAAAATAAAAACATGGCTCCTTTTTCTTCCTTACAGACATGTAGAATATATTTATTGTATGGAGAATACCCGTCTCAATTTTACTTCGGAGTCTCAGCTTTATTTAAATTTTTAATAAAATCTCTCCTAGCTAGATATTACGTTGGCTGGGAAAAGCCAGTAATAACACTGACAACCTCATTAAGGCTTCTTGCAGTACATCATTCCTATTTCCTTGGGAAGGTTTTTGCCTTTGGACAACTCCGGAGCTTTGCAAAGTCATCACGTAAAGCATCTCATAAAGGCGCCAAGAGCCATTAATGAACCACTAAGAATGAGCCATACTTTTAGCCCTCAGTGCCGATGAACCGTGGTTCGTACTCAGCAGGCGTCCTTCTGCGTCCTTCCTCCTGTTCTCTGGCCGGTGCCTACATCCTCCTGAAAATATTCACGGCTCATTGTCATCACCATGTTACTATTATCACCACCACTTGCATTTTACTACTGAAAAACGAAGTGTCTATAGCTCTGAATCGACTGCTAGGACTTCCATGGCACATTGGTGGCAGGAGTCTTTTAGCTTTAGAAGTGTTGCAAGTCTTAAATCTGTGTTCTTCTCTCTTAGGTTGCTTCCAAGTCCACGGAGAGAAGCAGTGGGACATCCCTCCCATTTTAAGCATGCAAATAGGATTGATCCTCTTCTCTGGCATCCCGATTGCTTGATCAATCACCCAAAGTGACGAGATCAATCAACATTTTCCTTCGGGAAGGGTAAGTGAGGGCAGTTAACTCTCATCTTAAGAGCTAATCTGGGTTTAAATGGACTTCTTCCGCACTGTTTTGCACCTTCATACCGCTGCCAGTCATACGATGTCTCTAGTCTCGATACCCTGCAGAAGGAGCTTGCGTTTTACTCATTTTGTAGCCACTGTTTGAAGACTTGTCAAGGATTGTGCTGGAAGGCTGTGGTGAAAGGGAAAATCAAGTGCAGGTTTCCCGAGCAGAAGGCAAGCGGGCACTGGGCCATGATTCCTCTTTAGAGACGCGAGTTCAGGATTTGCAAAGTGCTTTGAAAGCCCCTTGAAGAAAAGCTAATGTAAAAATGTGACAGCTATTATTATAAACTCTCTCGGCAAACCTGAACTTGTCTGTTCCTAAGCTTATAAGAAATCAATTCCAAATAATTGCATTATGCCCTTTGTATCCGTGGATTTTTCTACCGTAATTGACTTCATAGAAAAAGACATCTATCAGCTTAGCAAGGAGTTTACACCCAGCCCACTACTAGGAAAATTACAGGACTCTGTGTGTGTGTGTGTGTGTGAAAACATCTCAAGCAGAAGGATTTCAAATGAAAAGCAGCCCCAACAATACTGCAATTACCAGCACTCCCCCAGGCTAATCCAGCTAACAAAGCATTTGATGCTGAATGAGTTGTTGTCTAGGATTCGAATGCATTCTGGTTAAACATAAAGTATTATATAGTTCTGGTTGAACATAAAGTACTATATAGTTTTGGTTTTGGGATCCTAAAGGGAAAAAAGACTGGATTAATGGAATAGACTTTCTTCTAAGTTAGAAGTAGAGAAAAATATGTTTCAAAGATCGTAAAATCTACAGGAAAATCCTGATGTCAACTGTCTCAAAAGCTGACTGAGTCCCGACCTGAAGAAAAGCTTGGATTGTGTTTCCAGTATATTAGCATCAGATTCCTTCATTTAGCCATTGAAGCGTCTTTACTTGATCTGAAAATCCTGTAGTAAAATTTTAGGCAATGTTGAAGTGCTACTTTTAAAATTTTGAGTCAGGAAATGCCCAAAGATTAGCCCTTTCACAGAAAGAGAAAAAGTAATAAGCAAAAAAATTTATTTTTTTTTTAAAAATGTTTCCTTTGAATGGAAATGTTCTGAAACTTCTGCTTGCTCCCTGAGATTGCATTTCCAGTGCTTGATTGTTGGAAATGAAAAAGATCAGAGGAGAAACTCTGTTATAGAAATTAAAATTCCTGCTAGAAGAATTAGAGGATACCCAGGGAGATGTCTGGCCCTCAGCCTTGTGTCTATCCACATTTACTGTTCTTGTACTGCTGGATCAGGAAGGCTCATGCAGGATCTTTCCAGAAAGCTTGTTGAGTAAGCAGCTGAATTTAATTCACTTTCCTTAAATATTGTGCAACAAGCCTTATTCAAACATGTAATTCCAAGCACTGTTGGGAAACTGATGTTTAAACTACTAAGTGTACACCTCTAGGGAAAAGACTGCTCCAACTTCATCTATATCCCCCTCCTCTATTTATTTATTTATTTTTTAAGCAAATGAGGAAATGGTGAAGTTGTGCTGAATGTAAACGCAGTGAAATCCAAAAAATCAGTTTCTGTGGTAGTTACAAGGAATCTTTCCTGCATCCATAACAAAGCCAAGATTAATTGGAGGACACTGTTCATTAAGAAAAAAGAAAACAAGCAGCCTTTTCATGGATTCCATAATAGTTAACATTCTGTCTCAATAAATCAATAACTCCAAGCAGCTTAACAAGGGAGTGTTTGCTGTAGGACCAGCTTAGCACCTGGAACAGACCAGCTGTGTGAGAGATCATCCCAAGAGCCTCTGCATGATTTCCATGTCTTGGTCCGGGCTAGCACAAGCACTACTATGGTTCTTAGTGCTTTTTCCATCTTGAAGATTTGAAATATTGCAATAACACCGACTCAAGCTCTGCTTTTTCTTTTTTTTTTCTTTTTTTTCCCCTCCCTCCCATTCTACAGTGCAGAACAGGGGATGTAAAAAGGACCTCGATCAGGCTGAGGTGTAAGATTTCCCTGTAGATATCGAATGCTTCAGTTCTCTCCAAGGTTTCCAGTCTGGAGCTGCTTCTTCAGGTTGGAGACTAGTGCAGGTTTAACGCCAAGAGACAAATATGTTGTCGAAACATTACAGCTGGCTCTGTTTCTGAGCATATTTAAGGCACCACATCTTCTCATCAATTCCTATAAGCCTATTAAAGGTAACATACACTGAAACAGGAAAACCGACAGTGTCAAAATATCGGCAAACCTCCAAAACCCCAGGGGTCTGATATGAGATGAAAATCTAGAGGAAGTAATAATAAATGTGAAATAACTTTGCTTGCAGTCTTATATTTATAATTTCATTGCGAGCTTTTGCAAATGTGTAATTTGAGAAGTACCATCTTCGTAAAATCAGAGCGTCTCAATGTTTTAATACATTGAAATGGCCCCTCCGAGACCTCACCTGAATCCTTTTTAAATTCTTCCAGATGCTTCTGTCGGCAGAAAATACAATTAAGGAAAAAACCTGTGAGTTTGAAAAGGTGTCGCAATAAAAGAAAAGACCTGAGAAAGACTTTGGAAACTTGATAGTAATCAAATCTACTACAGAAAAGAAAATCAATGCCGCTATCTTTATATATCAACATAAACATTTTTATTTCATTACACCAACGAGAAGGACAGACTGTAACGAATCAAGAGGGATTTCAGGAGTGGAATGAAGATGAAAAGACCTGGCTTCTCAATGTTCCCATCTCACGAAGGATAACCCTGTCCCTCCAAAACACCGTAAATCTTCCTCCTTAAAAGCCTTCACAACCCAAAGCAGGAGAGAGATCAGGCCTCCAGCAACAGCTCATGACCAAATTGCTTCCAAATTACTACTTCCAAATTTCCAAATTACTTCCACTTCAGCAGCTCCTTAATGGGGGATATTGATTGGAATTTTTTTAGTGAGGTGGACTGGACTGTAGGTGGGCAGATCTCTGGCACTTGGGTGCTCATGAAAGTATGTTCCCAATTGATACAGGGTTTTGGACAATTCTGCAGAGCTCTCAGTCCTTATATTAAGGTAAAATCAAAATACCCATCTCCACCAAGCTTTGCAAAACAAGCTCTTCCTTATTCCAGAACAGAAGTAAAAAAGTGTATTTGTGTGACAACCAGGATTTCTTGAACTGGATGTAGATCTGACTACTTGTTATTCAGTATTGCATAGCTCTTGCCTATCTGCATTTGTAATTCACTAATCCCTCATTTATAAAGGTTTGGGTGGTGGAAACAATACTTAAAGACCCAAACGACCTCCCAACCACAGATAACTTTATGCAAACAAAGCAAAATGTTCCCGAATACTCTATAAAAGCTGAATGTCCTTCACATAACAAGTCAACAAACATGAGGAAGCAATGAATACATTTGCAGAAAATGGGTTTGGATCGTGGACGGAAGACCTAAATCACTGAATAATGTATTAATTTGACTAGTTCTCATATGAACGAGGAAAGAGATTTAGCTGTATGAGCACAGCAGACACTAGGAATTTTAGTTTGTGCAAGATTTGGAGAACAGGATGTAGACTTCATTTCAGTTGAAGATAATCTTATTAATTCGTGTTTTAAATTGCATAGAAACATACCAAGGTGCTTGTAGCTATTGCAGTATAAAACCACTCTCCTTGACAGCACCGACTTTGGAGTGCCTTCCCCGTAATTCAGGGGGAATGGTTGGTATTTTGGAGGATGGGGATGCCATCTACAGACATCTGGACAGGTAACAGAAATGGGCTTTTGGGAACTTTTCAAAGTCCAAGGAAGGCAAAAGCAAAATCTTGTTCTGGGAGAGAATAACCCAACGTCACTGGGTACACTTGCAGCTTTGCCAAAAAAAGGTTCTGTGGATGCTGGTGGACAAGTCAAGCGTGAATCAACATCATATCCCTGCAAAAGCTGCGTGAGCAAGTGTACAGCTGACATGGCAAGGGAGGGGATCCTTGCCTTTTTTCTGGACTGGTGAGATCTCATCTGCAGGGCTGGGCTGTTGTGGCTCCCAGGGCAAGTCCAGTGAGCCACCAAAATGGTCGGAACTGCAGAACAAGACGTAGAAGGAGAGTCTGAGGGAGCTGGGTCTATTCAGCCCAAAGAAGAGAAGGTGAAGCTGAGACCTCATCAACACCTGCAATGGCTTGATGGGAGAGTGTTGAGAAGGCTCTTCCCAGAGGTACATGGGGAAAGGGTGAGCGTCAACAATTTGGAACGAGGGAAATCCTCATTAGATAGAAGGGGGAAAAAAAACACTGATACTGAACCACAGGTACAAAGAGACTGTGAGGCGTTCAAAATTCAACTTGGCAAAGCTTCAACATGTTGCTCTGCCCAGCCCTTGTTCAAGCAGGAGGTTAGATGTCCAGCACACATGATGCTGTGATTCAATCAGTGCATCAAGAACTACAGTTTTGAGCCAAAGGACAGTGACTAAGTTCTTGAGTAACCTTGCTGAGGATTTGACCATCCTATGAAGGGCTGCAGCACTTTGTCTTGTGAACTCGCACGTGTCTGCAGGGCAGGCTGTGAATCCTTTCCTCTACACTGAGGAAATATCCATGACAGCTCCTGGGAGCAGAAGTGCAAATAAAAACTTTCCAACTGCGGACGACTAACCGTCCCTCTTTCTCTGTGATATATGGAAAGTCTGTTTTCTCAGTGTGTTAAGGAAACAACTTTCATAGCCTAAAGCATTTTTATCTGAGTGCTTTTCCACACAAGGTGCCCCACAGGCAACCTTCTGGGTACCTGGTGACCAGGTGACTTTCCCTCATCTCCTTCAGGCTGTTCCCTCATGCCCATTTCATCCCCACTGATGGACGTATTTGCTCTCTTTTACCATCTGTGGATCTGTAAGTATCACAGCCCCTTGCGCTCTGTCGTAGCTGGGCAGAAGGTTTCTCCTCCGCAGTTGCCTGAAGCAGAGCAGGAGGATCTGTAAGTGATAGGTTGGGAACTGCCATTCAAACTCTTGCTCTACATTTGCATTAACAATGGCTTCAAGGCTTTCAAACCACTGCCATCATGCACCGCTCCTCCATCAATGTTATGAGAGATATTTCAGAAAAATTCAGATTCTGACAGCAGCTATCTTGCTGGATCTGCCCAGCTGTGCTTGAAAGCATGCAAGTTTGCCTTCTATCTCACTGTCCCCTCTCTCTTTTTAAATAAACGTGACATTCTTTTCGCTCCTCTGGGCTGGAAACTTTCTTTTCTCTCTGGCTAGCTTCTTTCTTTTACTCCAAGCTCTCCGGAGGCTTTGGGAATAAAGAGTCCAACAAATTAGATTGGTTTCACCTACTGGATGAGCCCGCAGCTGGGATATTGGGGTTTTGTATGCTGCAGTTGAATTTCTTTCTCATCGTGTAAGCTGTTCAATTTTTCCCAGTTCTTATCCCTCGGAGCAATGTCAGGATGCTCTCCTCTTTTCTGACATTGTTAGCTTCTTTAAGTCTGAAGGGGGAGGAAAGTGAAAAAAAACCCAACAGTTGCTACTTTGGGGTCTTCGCAGCCCAACAGCTTGAGTTGATTTTCTCTTTGGAGGGTTTGTCAGCAGTCTTGCTGGAGAGCCAGTTCTGAGGTTTTGTGAAACCTAGATTTCTTCACTGTAGCAAATTAACAGCTGTAATACTAGCGGGAGGTAATTTCCTACCTCCTGAGCAAACATCTTTTGACCCCATTTATCTCGAATGAAGGTGGTCCAAACCGCACCGAGGAGACTCTTCCTGCAAACCACTCTCAGATCTCAGTTAAGAGCAGAAGAAGGCTGAGCATGCCCAGCAGTAAATCCATCTAGAATCCCCCTCTAGCATAATTTTAATTATCTGAAGTGTAAGTACTGAAAATATAAATAATTCAGAATAGTTCTAGTTCTTTTTAAAGCCAGGTTTCTGAAGATGTTGATACGTACATACGGCACATCCCATAGCTCCAGCACTGTGCCTCCCCGGCCATAAATGGCCAGAAAAAAAGCTGTGGAAGGGTCTGGAGCTGAGCAAAGCTTTTCACCAGCCCAGCAAGTTCGGTCCCATCTCACCCCATGGATGCTGGTTCAGCCACCTCTTACAGCATCCTACGAAGGAGACACTGCATTTGCACTAGACAATCTACTCCAGGCTGTTGCTACCTACAAATTTTTTTTAAAAAGTTCCTAATATATAAAGTGAATATTTCATGCTTTATTTTAAACATGTGACTTCCTGCCTTGGAAATCCACTGGTCTCTCTCTTTGCAGCCTTTTCCATCTTTAAAGATTGTTACTGCCTCCTTCCTTTCCTCTGTCTCCTCTGTTTTATGTTGAAAAGCCCCAGTTTGTTCATCTTTCTTCGTACATCCTATTACTTAAACTGCTGAATGACATGCAAGTATTAGGAATGCATTTAGCAGCCTTGGTCCCACAGAAAAAAAAACCTTGTGTATAATAGATATTTACCTTTACAGTATTGCTACAGTGAGCTGCAGTGAAAATTATTGCACGTAGGTGCAACGGTTGTGAGCAGCATGGGCTGAACTGAGTTGCCTTTCTTCAGCTAATGGGTATGAAATTTACTCCACTACAGTCTAACTAGAAAGGTTACCAACAAAACCTGAGTTATTCTGCTTCTGAATTTTGCGAGCGCGAAGGTGGCGCACATCGCAAAATGGGCTGAAGGATCCACCTGTAACTAGTTTCGCACCGCAAAAGCTACGTGCAGAAATATCAAGTCATGCCCATGCTGTTCTTCACAGCATTAAGAGAGTCAGTCCAGGGGAAAAGCTTGTCACGGAGCCTCAGGGTTGGTTTCTGTTTAAGTATCTTGCAGAAGGTTTACTAATGAGGGACTTTTTTTTTTTTTTGAGGTTCTTTGCTGAAGAGCTGAGTAACAAGAGGGCTGCAGTGGACCCTGGATACAGAAGAAAGCCTTGAAATATCCTAGAAATAATCAGCCTGAAGATCATTTTGGACCCATAATCCTAGAGACAAATACACGCAGCTCAGACCAAATGCCTTGCTAAGGAGCAAATGGTAAACAATATATTTTTAGAGTTAAAAATTATTCTAGTTTAATGATATCTGTTCCGTCAGTGTTTGGAAGTAAATCAGTGTGTGAGTAGTAAAACAATGATGTACTTTAAACTAAATTATTAGTAAACAAATCAATCTGGTGGGCAACGAGTGCATGATACATTATTCATTTCTATTATCCCAAACACTTCACTAGCTCTCAGAGACTGGCAATAAAGTAGTCAGAATACAGTATCCACCATCTCAGAAAACAGTCTCTAATGTGATATTAAAGTTAAAAGAGAAGTGAAATATATTCCCCCAAAGCAAGGTATTTGGGTAATCCTGGAATGAATCCATGTCATGCTTTCTTTTAAAGCTGGGTTTATTTTTTTATTTTTATTTATTACATCCTGAATGACATAGGTTCCCTGCTTGGGTCCCTTACCAACCCATGGATTTCTCCCAAGAAGAGACGATGTGGTGCCAGCCCGACCCCACTGCCTCTCTCCATCCCACTGGGAGAGCTGGGAAGGACTGGATTGGAGCCCGGCTGCCTTCCCAACCCACCGGCAAGGGCTTTTCCAGGCTTTTCGGATAAAAAAAGCAACGTGAAGATGCAATAAGACCTTCCCTGGCCAGATTTTGCCCTCATTCCTGTTGCCACCTTGTCTCCATTGGGATGGGCAGGATTGGGGACAGGATGAAAGCTGAGGGGGGAGCTGAGGTGGGCAAGGGAGGGGTTTACTGCCCACAGCCAGGAGACTGTGCCACCAGTGGGTTTCGAAGCCTCGGGCTGCTCTGCCCTGCATGGAAAACCTGGCCTGGGTAATTTTGTGGCAGACCTTGTGGGGAGGATGCCAGGGGGTTTTGAGCAGTGGAAGTGAAATTGCTCGGAGTGAGACACCATCCCCTTCCTATCCCCTGTCAGCCAGCAGCACTTTCTCTGCAGCGATCCTGGTGCAAGTGCTTCTCTTTCAAACATCACAGGTTTGGTCTGGAGGAGGAGATCACCACAATGATTTACGACTCTCCTGCAGCCTATTTTACAGCAAGATGGAAAAATGTGTCAGCTGCTGCTGATGATTTCACCTGCCCCGTGCTCTAGATGGCATTTTTTCCCAGCGAGGAAGCCAGAAAGACCAGAAATACCAATGCCGGTCAGAAACCTCCATTGCAAATGCAAGTGGCCACTCAAGTCCAGGGTCTGAGGGGATCTCAGCAGATCTTTGTGATATGCAAACCAGAGGACTACTGGTGCAGGGCACTAGATACAGAAAGACTATGTCTATTTTGGGGTGGGCACACTGATGACACCACTGCAGCCCCATTCTATCAGTGGAGTAACTGGGTTTTGCTACCAGTTTAATAACCCAGCCCAGTACCTTTGTTTAGAAGCATGTCATATCTGATGTTCTGGAACATTGTTTTTTCCAGAACGCCTGTTTTCTTCTGGTAAAATTAATTGGTTTCATACTGAATAAGGCAGAGACTAATGCAGCCACCTTAGTGCAGAGAGGTTAACCCAGTGTGAGCTCTGCTCCACCAGCCTGGGCATCAGAGATTTTCACTTTTGGGTTTTTCTAGCTCTCTGCAGAGGAGGAGGAGGCTGGTGGGACTTCAGGAGCATATCGGTCCTTCCTCAGAGCTGAGGCTGCAGCCGTGTCTCAGGTTCTTTTTCTGCTGTAAAGGTTTGTCAGCCAGTTTAGGTGTGCCAGGAGCTAAGTGGGCTTAAATGAGAAAATGAGGGTACATTCATGATGTATGATCCTGCCTGACTCTTGCCCTAAACCAAGACATCCTGAAAACTTTTCTCATTTCTGTCATGCTGCATCCTCCACAAAACCCAGCTCCCCCTCCAGGACTTGTGCAACCCTTCCCCTGCCTTGTCCCACCTCCAGGCACCCAGGGATGAGGCTGGCGTGTGGCTGTGGGGGTTACTGTCCTATTGGGTTTGTAGTGAGAAGGAAACTCATGGACACCAAAATGGGAAAACAGTGATTATTGTGGCATCTCAGGAAAGAAAAGGACTGTTTTTAAGGAGATGGACGAGTGGCTGAGCTGCCACTTCCGATCCTCTGCAAATGCATCCCGCTGCCTGTCAGTGTTGGGACTGTAAGACCCAGGGAGGGTGTGCTTGCCAAAAAACAACAGGGCATCCAACCTAGCTGCGAGGAGATCATCAGAAATAGCACTTGACATAAAGCACCCTCAGAAACGAGGCATTCTTGCCATGCACACTCTTCAGTAGGGACATTAGCCTCCGAGTACATTAAAATATACGATGGCTGATCTCTGTTATGACATTTACCTTCATGAGTATAGGGATAGAGGCAGAAGCCATAACTGGATATACACGTCACAGAAAATTAGTCATCAAATGTTTTATCTGTGCAGTCAACCAAGTATGTATTTTTTTTTCTTCCAGAGCTAATATTTGGAGAATAAAATCAGTTTCCGTGGTGGCTGTGAAATGCCAGGGTCCTGAAAAGATGAGGCTGATTGCTTTCTCTATGAACTGAAATGTATGTTGAAGTGGTTGAATCTCCATAGAATCATAGAATGGCCTGGGCTGGAAGGGACCTTAGAGATCATTTAATCCAACCTCCCTGCCATGGGCAGGGACATCTCTCAACTAGATCAGGTAACACATGGGGACCAAACGGGGATCGAACCCGCGACCTTGGTGTTATCAGTGCCATGCTCTAACTGACCAAGCTAACCACCGCCCTACCATCCCTGGATGTATTTAATAGCCATAGATATGGGGCTCTGGGACATGGTTTAGAAGTGGACCTGCCAGAGTTAGATAACAGTTGGGCTTGATGATCTTAAAGGTCTTTTCCAACCAAAACAATTCTACGATTCTATGATTCCTCTTGTCCTGAGGTAGATAGTTGGAATGGTGTTGGGAGGAAGAAGGGATGGCCAAGGTGGGGCTGAGGATGCCACAGCCTCATCCACCAATGACTGGTCCTTTATCCACTCTCAGCAGCTCACAGATGGCCTGGCAGCCAACGAAACACCTGCTTGTGCTCTCCTTGCCTTGCACCCACTTGTGACTGAAGGGACAAGACTGGACATGATCAGACCAAACGTGCCCTCAGGTCCCTGGGCTCCAGGACACGCACGATGAGCTCTCGTTTCATGCAGCCCTGCGAGCGGGTGGAGTGTCATATGCTGAAATTGAGGCATCAGCCTTCTCACCCAGGGATGGGAAAAATCCTCATCGGTGCAACGCTGGTGCTGTTGAGCAAAATAGAGATCTTCACATCTCGGTGAGAAGAAAATGATGTGTGGGGGGAGTGAGGACAAAAGATTGATGAGGATTAACTTGCTTGACCATCACCGCTTTTCCTCTGGCAAACTGTTTGAGGACAAACTGTGGCTTGTCTCAAACACGTTCGTTAATGAAAGAGATTAATGAGATGTTTAACATGGTTTGTGGAATAGATACGAAATGAGTTCAGTAATAATAATTGGAATATTTTTTCAATTGAGCTCAGTGAATGGTCATTGATCCTTGGCTTGTTTTTAAGTAGCTAATTCGGAGTGTTTGCTATTATGCTGTTGTAATAAGTTTATCATTGTGATTATACAATACAATACTATATTTACAGATGATTTCCACTGGTTGAGTGCTCATGGGATGTTTACATTCTTTCGCTTATTTCTGACAGATATTTAGAATTCAGCCTTATCTATGGCTTCATATATGTTGTTTTACAATTTTTAATAGAGCTGAAGGGGGGAATAAAATATAATGTACAATTTATTTAATGGATTTGGCTACTTCTCCTGCTCATAATTTTTTTGCCAGCAGCTTATGAATGTCTCATGTTTATTTATTATTCCAAAAGTACATCTTGGGTGACTGTTAATGTTACTTCTGACTCCATAAACTGTTTGTGAGCAGTTTGTTTCAGGCACTTGGGAGGAAACCTGAGCCGGAATGTTGGCTTTGGTGGAGTCAGCTTCAGCAGCACGCTGGGAACAAGAGCCGGGCAGCATTGCAGGGGGGCCGAGGTGGGAGGGGGCTGCTGGAGATGGTCTGTCTGTCATCAGAGGAAAACCATTTCATGTTTGACCAGTGTTTCAGCTTGTCCTGTCCCAGCAACCCCTGAGAAGGGCTTGGTTCTGTCTTCTGTACTCCTCCTTCAGGTATTTATACAAAGGGATAAGATCCCCTTGAGCTTTCTTCAGACTGAGCATCCCGTGTTTCCACCTCTCCTCATATGCCCAAATCTCCGAGTCTTTAATCCCTTCCATGGCCCTTTGCTGGTGTTGCTCCAGTATGTCCATGTCTGTCTTGTACTGGGGACTCCAGAGCTGGCTCTCCAAAGTGGATCAGCTCGTTTGAAATTCTCTAACTTTTCTTCAGAAGCTGCCATTTTCCCCGTTGTTGTTTTTTTGTTGTTGTTTGTTTATTTTTTTCCCCAGGGAATATGTACATGTCACATCTGGTGGCATTGCACACTCTCTGTATCTTTTGGTCATTTGTGATTGTCTCTATGATACCTGGGTGATCAAGGCACCCTAGTCACGCCTGCTGAGTTAATGGGTCAGTCCACTTACTCCAGGTAGTATCAGTGACCTGGTGGGTAGACGCAAGAGAACGGTGATGTCCAACATTTACCACAGGGGAATCTAATGCTGTCTGGGAAATGTTAAGCTCAAATCATATAATGTAAATGTGGGGTTTTTTTGTGAACTTTCTGCACAGTGGCTCACAGTAAGGAATGAGGGTGGTTTGAGAGCTCCAGGGTGAAAGTTCTCTTGGGCTCCTGGACCAGGGGCATCACAATGGGAGAGGGGACAGCTGTGCCTATGGGGAGGAGGAGATGGGTCAGATGACCCAAATGGACCAATCACAGGGTTCCTTCCCATGGTGCTCACTATAAAAGGGCCCTTCAGAAGAACCTGGGGGTCTTCTTAGTGCTGCTGTGCTGGGAGGGTTGCTGTCTGTGCTGCTGGTGTTCCTGACTCCTGTTTTCACTTGGCGGGGGAGCTTCGTTCCTCAGGACAGGTTGTCTTGCCTCTGTCTCCCTGGGTGGGAGTGGCACGGCTCCTTTTCTGTTGATTTTTTGGGGCTTTTTCTGACTGTCATTGGGACTCTGGGCTCGTGTGCTTTTATCTGCTGCCAAGTCCAGCCTGAGACTTTTCTTCTTGAGACCTAGTTGTCGTTCAGAGGGTGCAGGATCTGTATTAACATATTCTCTTGTATCTTTTAATATATTTGTATACCTGTATGATATCTGTAAATAGTTTGACATGTCCACTGTTATTGCTAGTATTATTTTTCTTTTTCATTAGACTGGTTCAATGTTTTTTTCCATCTCTCAGGCTCTCTCCCTGGTTCCTCTGTTACCCTTCCCTAGCGGGTGCTGGGGGGCTCACAGAGAACACCTGTCAGAGTTTAGTGGCTGACCCAGCCTTAAATTTTGACAATGCACAAAATTCAGGCGTGGACCCTAAAATAATAAATCTGTTTAACTCTAAGCGAGCAACTATCCACATATTCACAGCTATAAACTAAAATTCTCCAATTTTGTCATGTGACTTTCTCCAGAAATTGTGATCAACTGCATCTGCTGTTGGAGGGATCCTGGCAGAAAGAGCTTGAGCTGGGTTTTGGTGCTACTTTTCCTTCTCCAGCCCCTTGAGGACCTTCTCACCCATAGCACAACTTCCACTGCTATTTAAAGAAAAGTGAGGGGAATAAAAGTAAGCTGGAGGACACAGAGGCAGCATATAGAAGGTCAGTGAGGCCATGTGTCCAAACAACACCTTCCAGAAGCTGACATCTGCCTTGGGACTTGGCTTGGGGACATGATCAAGTGGTCTGTGTCCCTGGGAATACAAATGGGCAGGATGGCAGCATGCTCACAGAGACAAAATATCAATGTAATAGCTCACTGCTCTCTTTCTCCAAGGCTTACTGTAATACCTAGTGTGATTTACCTCTGAGTTTGTTTCAACCTATATGCTCTAAGTCTGGGGTAAATGAAAGAGCTTGTGCTCGAAAGGGTTAGGACAAAAAAAATTTTGTCCTCACTCAATTTATGATTTTCTGGGTCTATAATATTTTTTCCCCCCTTGTATTAGATTTCAGGCAGATTTCTAAAACAAATGGGAAAAAAAAAGGAAGGAATGTTCGTTTTATAGCATCTGACAGCTACAAAACCACATTATTGAATTCAAGAGCAAGAGCATAACAAAGGTGAAAAGTTAAGCAAAAACCTTGATACAAAGCTCACTGAAGCCTTGGGTGCAGTGCTGAAGGGGAAGCTGGGCAGCAGACAGCTGGTGCTGCACAAAGCTCGTGTGCCTGCCCGAGCCTTGCTGCCTGCTGGCTTTTTCTTGGCCGTTATCCTCTGTTGCACTGCTGGTCGATGCCTGTCAGCTCTCATGCTGTGGGCCAGGCTAAGCAAGTGGTGTGGGAGAGATGGGTGCTGACCATGGCTTGGAAGAGTCCCTTGGGGAGAGAAAAAGGACCGACGGAGGCAAAGGAGCTGGGGAATGCTCCCAGGCTGGGTTTTGTGGGTGTTTGGCAGGGTTTGCTGCTTTTTTGTGTGCTTTTCTCTATTACAGCCTGTTGATCACAAGAAAAATCAGTTAGATTATGTTGCTCTGATAATGTTGCTGGTGTGTGGGGGGCATCACTGGGTGGTTCAGAGGTGTAAGCAGTGGGTAGCTTTCCACCTGAATCATTTTTTATCTGAAATTGTGACACAGCAAGAGCAACGTTCTCCATCTTCCACCCAGGCTTTTGGCATCAGGCCTCCAAGGAGGTTTGGGCCATGTTCTGTTTCTGAATAGAGATTTAAAAATGCATCCTAAGTAGATATTAATTTATTCCATGAAGGACTATGTTCCTGTTCAGCCATGGCAGGGGTCAAACAGGTGGGATAAGGCAGCTCCGGCCTCTCCTGAGGGGGACAGGGTCCAGCACCTTGCTAGGGTTGTGCAAGTAACACTTTCATGGACATAAATTGAACATAGATCTGCTGTTTACTTCAGAAGAGACACGTAGTCCCTTAGGAGCTTTGAGAAGTTCCTCCCACAAAGCTGGTGTCCCTAGAGCAAAGGGCAGCCGAAGAATCCTCCCCGTCAATGCAAGTCAACTCACGTGCTCATTACTTGGATGAGAGACCTGCTAGAAGATAGTTGGGCTCGTTGGGAGCCCCAGGGACAAGAGGACAGTGTTATCACGACGTTTCTTCCTCACAGCTCCTGTAGCTACAGCAATCTCTAATTAGGCTTTCTGAACATACTCTTCTTACAGACTCGCTTGTGGATAAAATTGACCTTTAAAATAGA
Organism: Apaloderma vittatum; assembly: GCF_000703405.1. Classification (NCBI taxonomy): domain Eukaryota; kingdom Metazoa; phylum Chordata; class Aves; order Trogoniformes; family Trogonidae; genus Apaloderma; species Apaloderma vittatum. The sequence continues at coordinate 25,335 of NW_009721010.1, forward strand.
GAATTGAGATACCCGAGGGGCTGGACGTTTCCAGGACTGGACAGCAGGTGAACATTTATATGAAACATAAATATTTTATGCTATACCTTGAAACCTCCAGTCATCTGCACAATTTACTACTTTGCCTCTCTGGGCTTGTTCCTGTACCTGACAGAAGTATTGCAAGAATGATGTTGCAGTGAGGAAGGGTGGACCGATATCCTGCAGTTTGTGTCTCCATGTCTGTGGATGGCTGTGCCTGGGATGGGCTCTGGAGAGACCTGGTGTCTGGCTATCAGGTCTCCTTCCACCATCATCTGCCTCCCTGAGCATCAAATTCCCTGTGAAATGGGCTAGGGATATTGACTTTCCCTGGTAAATCCCAATATGACCACAACTGACTTGAGAAAAACAAAGCTCGTGCAATTTGCCAACCCCTTGACTCCACGACCCAAGACGCTTTTCTGAATAAATTTCCAGGACTCTTTGCTCAGGGTGAGAAAATCAGCCAGGAGGAGGAATGTGGGATGCACTGCTGTCTCATTGGCGCCATTCACCCCTGTGGAGACAGCTAATTTGCCATGTGAAGACAAATTGACTGAAAAGAAGTGGAAATGGCAGAGCACCAGCTTGCACCAGTGAGCAGTTCAGCATGGAGAGACAGAGACAGGTCCCACAAAGCTCATGGTTGTGTATAACATGCCCAAGTGCAGGGCAGAGGCATCCACAACTCGCCTGGGAGACCTGTTCCAGTGCCTCACTACCCTCGTGGTAAAGAACTCCTTCCTAATGCCTAATCTAAATCTATCCTGATCCATTTAAAACTATTGCCCCTCATCCTGTCAATATACACCCTTGCAAACCATCCCTCCCCAGCTTTCCTGTAGCTCCCTTTAAGTACTGGGAGGATGCTATAAGATCTCCCTGGAGCCTTCTCTTCTGCAGGCTGAACAACCCCAACTCTCTCAGCCTGTCCTTGTAGGAAAGCAGAGTAACCTCTTCCCCATGCCTTGTGCTGGGAAGCCCCTACCACTGCCTGCCTCTTGCAGGAGCTGCTCGAGCTTTGGGCAAAGTGCGGTGTAGCCTGTGCACCGTGGGACTCGGCTCGCCAAAGCGTGCTCTTGAGCAGCACAAGCAAAGCACGAGTTGGTGGAAATACTGCAGTGGCGAAATGCTGCATTAAAGCAGGAAATATCTGGCGTGCATTGCAAATGAAGAGGTTTTTCATTTGTGTTCTAAAGGAGGAAAAATACTGCCAAGCCTAGTTAATAACACAGGAAAGCTCTTGTGGCTATCGGGGATCTTCAGCTCTAATCCCCTCTGATAAGAGTAAATTGAACCAGCTCCTCTGCTGAGGTTTTTCTGTAGCTGGATCATACCCATATAATAAGAGATATGGGCACTGCCTCTCCTATTTACCATTTCTTCATTTAAATAAGTTTTTAAACTGCACTTCTCTTCCTTCAGAGACATCTGATTTACTGCATTTTAAATGGAAACCACTCCTGCAACAATACCCTTTTCTATCAAGATTTGTAATCAGGCTGTTTCTGTTGAACTGTTGTTATTCAAGTTATTAATTTGTTATTTTGCACAGAATATGATCACAGAAGAAGATCAGCAAAAGGGTCTTTGTACCTGCAGGCAGAGCAGGATGGATTTAATTAGAGCGACAAAAGCTGCAGGTTTTATTTTGTGTGTGGTTGTGGGTTGTTTTTGTATTTTTTTCTTCAGCCCAGCATTTTAAAAGCTTACATAGCTATCTGCCTAAATTACTTGCACACTTTTTTATTTAGATTCTTACACCCAATTTGATTGATGATAATGATTTTGACAGGGTCATAGCAAATGTGTAAGTGAACAAGATGCATAATTTTTGGCGCTATTCTCTCTAGAGAGTGAGCAAACACTGAAAACTGGCCTTTAACATTGATTTGAAGACATTTTTCTTGCTCTTGGGGTGAAGGTGGAAGGTAGATGCTGGTGCCTGTGGAAGGTGGAAGCCTTTGCATTGGACGTGATTTTCTCTGAACACGTCTGCATTGCCCTACCTGGACCAGAGTGTAAAATCAGGGTTTTTTCTGATGGAAATTTTCCAGAGCAGGTGTTAGTGTCTCACCCAGTAATCAAAGTGTCCAAAACCTTAACTCTGCTTGCTGGCTGATGCAATACAATCAAATTTTTCATCTGTTGCTTCTGCAGCTTGAGCCAGCAGCAGTGCCCCGGTGAGGTGCAAATTATTTTGCATCAGGGAAACCATTAGGAAAAGTAGAAGTGTTAATTAGAAGATGCTGATATTTTATCCCCATTTCTTTCCTGCAAGGGAGCAGTGCCACACTTTCACCAGGGTTTCTTTCATGGGTGAGTAATGCAGCGCTGGAGGAGATTCCAGAGAAGCCAGGGCATCGCTGTCCTCGGCGGTTTTCAAGACTCAACTGGGTAAAATCATGGCTGATCTGGTCTAGCGTTGGTACTAGTCCTACTTTGAGAAAGACCTTGGGCCAAAAGACCTCCAGAGACTCCCTGCAGCTGACATTTCTGTGGTTCCTCTGGTTCTGCACGAAGCCAGCACAGTTTTATCTGCCTGGAAGAGCCTCTGCAGGAGTTTGTTTGGGCAAAAGAAAAGGAAGGTAAGATTATGATCCCATTCTCTCTCTCTCTGAATTAAAAAAAAAAAAAAAAGAGAATTTTGCAGTGAGAACAGCCCCATTTTTATTGATGCTGCACAGAAGCAAGTGATTTTGCATCTAGTTTTAGGAGAGCAATATAACTGGCTTTGACAGCCCGGTCTAATAATAATAAAAAGGCCCAGCTCCTCATAGTGCAACCTGATAGCAAAAACTGGAGTGTTGAATTTAGCCCATAAAAATTCATCTACCATGGCTAAACCCCTGTAAATTGAATTCTGTATTTTGGCTGTTAAATAAAAAAACCCACAACTAACAAACAAACGATCACAGCATAATGATAGAAACATTGTTCAGCTCTTGCCATTGTATCTTGTGAAAGCATCACTTAGAGTAATTTATGGGGTTTGATTAAAATATATATTTAAATGAACTATCATTTCCCATCTCTCCCTTTCCCCTCCTCCCTCCTTGCCCCCCACTAAGGATGTAAAACATTATGTTGAGGCTAGGTTTCTTCAAACAAAAATGATGAGCCTATTACCCCACACAATAAAAAACTGCCACGCTTTGGTGCTGACTCTCACAGAATCACAGAATGTC
>NW_009721011.1:0-47797 GCF_000703405.1 Apaloderma vittatum
ATATGGAACGCTTCATGAATTTGCGTGTCATTTGGACCATTCATATCAAGATAAAGAATGTTTTTGAGAAAGGAGAACCCCAACATGGACTTTGATGATCAAGTTCCCTCTCCATTGATAAGTTGTATTTTTTGCCCTTAAAGGCAAACGTAATTTATCTATGTTTCTTGTTTTCTGAAATTTGTAAGAGGCTGCTTGAGAGAAATTACGCTGAAGTTGAGCATTCTGCATTTTAATATTTGCATTTAAAATACACACAATAATTTTAGGTTATAATGTTTTTTAGGTTTTATATTACACAGAGATAATTTAAGAAAAAAACCACACTAAGAAGATGTTAAAATGATAGCACTGGTACATTTACACAGAACTATACTCTCACAGAGTGGTTTATACCTCATTTTAAAGACAGCTGTAATGATATATATGAGATTAAATTATCCTACACACAAGAAAAATATTCTTTTCATCAGAAAGAGAGAGAATTAGAAGTAATTTTTTAATGCTAAGAGAAAGTAAAGCCAAATGTTCAGCTGTGGGGTTTTTTTTTTACATAACTTTACGGATAATTCAATGTATTAAAGTAAAATTATGAAGTATTTTATAGCTACTGAGAAAGCTGATAAGGAGTCAGTATATGACAATTCAGACTATTTCATAATTTCTATAGAATACTTCCCAAAAGAACTACAGTTCAATCGAATATTTTTTTTCCTAGGTTATATATTGAGGAATAACAGTCTCTGACTGGACCTTGATAATATCAGACTTGCATAGGAGGTTGCAATTCTGCTATTTCATGCACAAATCAACAGAAATAACCAGTTATCACTATTGTCTGTGACTCAGACTGAAAAGGTTTTTTGGGTTCATACATAATAAGCTCTGAAATACCATTAAAATATTTAATAGCATATTATTTTAATGACATTAAAAGTGTTCCTATAACAAAAAAGACCAATTCTGGATTGCAATTTAAAACACATTGTAAGCACTGACACAAGACATTAATGTCTTGAGAAAAATATTATGGCTACTTACACATAGAGATTTTCAAGTCTTATAATACCACAATAAGGACTAAATTGAGTCTGAAGAAAGCTGGAAGAAAAAAAAATCTCTGTAGTGTCTTTGCATTGGCTGTGAATCTAGAATAAGAATACATATTTTCTCTTTTGTTGAACTTTGAGGAAATCACACATGATTTAGGACTGAGATTTTCTCTGCCTCTTGAAATGTTTCTCTGGATTGCTCTTAAAAAAAAAAAAAAGTAGAGAAAGTTTTGCTTAACCAGCCATATTTTTATAAAGTAAGCAATGTTTTCCTTACACTGCAGTTCTCTGTGTTTTCTTGGTCATGTTCCAAACTCTGATAGGCCATAGCGTTTTTGATATGCGTGCTGGATTCAAGTTATTAAATTTTACAATATATATACTTGGCAACTCTTTATTCACTGTGAATGAAAATATAAAGAGGTAAGTAGATTTCTTCAATGATCATTTGTACTTTATGTGCACATATTATTAAAGGTAAAATCTAATAATTTATTATTTCCACGAGGAATAACCTTATGAACTTAATTCAGAACTTTAACTATAGAGTACTGGGTAAAAAATCTATTATGTGGCTAGTTTGCTAGTATTGATTGGGGACTGAGATATATTCCCACTCACTCTATTACACCCTTACTTTATGTAATTTATGATAATGTCTGCTTTCTGCATCCATAACTTCCACTCTATTCCCCAAATTTCCACTGGTTTTGAAGGTTAAAATAGACTTTTAATGCTGAGTTGAGAGTACTATTCTTATCTTTCTTAAAAAGAATTTACTCTTGCTGTGTCAAGCCGTAAAATACGCCTACTTTAAAAGAAGTTGCTAAATACATAAAAAGGGGGAGCTTACAACTGGAGATCAAAGCAGGACTGATAACGTTATGGTGGCCAGGCATGTGGGAACTGTACGCTGCCTGTAGTTCTGTGAGACTTACCATGAGGGTAAGTAACTGGAATGATGAGGCTTCCGTAAAAGAAATAGTTAACAAAAATACACTACTCAGAATCTGTCAAAACACATCTAGAATTTAAAATTTCATAGTTTTCATAGAAACAAAACCAACAGAAAGTTAATTTCATAGACCATTTTAATCTTTCCATAAGCCTATGTCTCATTAATATTCTGCAGATTTTAGACATCTCTTTTTTACGGTCTCACAGGTTTCATAAGTCCTGTCTGTACAAATAAATAAAGCAAGGTCAGATCGGAGATGGTACAAGAGTTATGGTCTGTAACTGTATCATGGTTACAATCTGCTATTCACTGCATGCAATGCAGTTTTGATGCCCACTTTTAGGGCAGAAGAGAGTGCAGGTATGTGAATGTGAGCTGAGCTTGGATCTGGGAGTCAGTGAACAGCAACAAATAACCTCCATCTTTACAGAAGAGAAATCTGTTTGCTCCTCAGATGCAAATAAAGCCTTTCTTTCAGTTTTCTAATTCATAAGTGAAAATATAACCATCTATAGTTTTACAGATATTTTTGCAGCCAGCATAAGAAGTTCCAACCTCAATGCCATGTCCTATTATTTTTAATAGAATTGTTGGAAGCTATATGTTACATATCCATAAACTAAAACTAAAATGTGATGGTAGCTACAACAATGCTACCATTTAAAGATAATTTGGGTAAAATGAGTTTTTCTGAGGATTTTAGAAAGCTGTGGTGCTTGGAAAAGATATATGGATCAGGCTGCAGCACATGCAGAGTAAATGTATTGTTACAGAAGAAAGAGGAGGAGGAGGAGTACTGAATGAGAAGGATAGTACAAATGTGAAAATTAATTTAGGTTTTGAATTGAGCAGTGACACTGGTGTCAAAAAGGAAGGATATTCATTAGTATTAATGATGCTTTAAAATGTTACGCAAAAATGTAATTTATTCCATTGTAATAAACTCCTCACTGGCAATTAAGAAAGGAACACTATGCCAAAAAGCAAACTAATTCCTCATGTAAAGTGAAGACGATATGAATAATTACTACATTTGGCCAAAAAAGAAGAATTCTATTTCATTAAAAACTCCAAGTTCAGAAAACACTTTCCTGGGAGGTTGGAGGATAGCAGAAGATGTACTGAGGAAAGCCCATACTGAGAATATAGCTCATGGCCTGGTGCTTCTGGCTGTCATCTATTTGTGGGTGGCTGAGGTCCAGCCCCTGTTATGTAGGTAGAATGCAGAATATTTCAATGAATAAACATATGTTGAACAACTCCCAGAGAGCACCAACTGTTTTAGCTGTTGTTCCCATGTAGAGATCAATTTTCCTGCTGTTGTTTAAGAAGTAAAATAGCAATTTTCTGTCGGGCAGGATACAGTTGATGGTATTTTACATGGCAACCCTTTTAAGTAGTCAGCCCTATACTGTTGTTGAAAGGACAAAATTCAGGCTTCTGGTGTTCCTGAGCACTTAAAAAATATTTGAATCATATGTATTTGAACGCTATGGCAAAATTTGTCAACAGAGAGAATGAGTATTTTGGTTTAAGAGTGAATCTGTGAGTTATTTCAGCTGCAATATACAGGTCATCAACCTTCTCCTCTTTAACAGTTAAGAAAGGCCTCTTCAGTCTCACAAAGCCCATTCTCCCGTCGTGAAAGTCAGCAAACCTCTCTTGCCTGTGTGAAATGGAAGGGTTTCTCCAGCGTTCACTCCCAGACAGGTACAACATGTTGCCAGCACCCCTCGCCTCAGTGTCAACCCCTGCAGCCTGAGCTGGAAGTGCTCAGAAAAAACCATACCATTTACGCATGATAGATATTATTTTCAAATATTGAACAGCAAAATCATGAGGAATTATATTGTTAATAGAACCTAAATTATATCCCTTGGAAAGGATTATTATTCTTGTTAGACTTGTGGTAACAGCCTGACTAGGCACAGTATGGACTTGTGAGAAAGTGTCAGTATGACCCTCTTTCTTCCTAAAGTTCATGCATTCTGCCGCACAACATTTGAAAGTTGTTGGAAGAGGATTTAACTTAATGAGTCCCATTTTACTGTGTACTGTAACATTGAAAAGACTATTATGCTTCTGCTTTGATCATTTTATGGGTAATTTTCTTAGCATATTTGCTTAAGTTACTGTATGTGTATTTATAATTCTCTTATTGGTCTTATGCTCTTATATTCTGTTATAGCTCAACACCCTGACATTCTTATATTGAAATATTACATTTTAGTTATTGCAAGCCCTAATTATAAAAAAATAGTATACTTTGGGTGAAAAAAACACTTCTGGTTTTACCTGCATTAAACTTTTTCAGTTTCCTATTTAATTCTCTTATCTCTTCATAATTTGGCCATGTTCTCTAATTTTTTCTTCACTTTTCTCACTTTTCTACCAATCCATCTGACTTGATGAAGAAAAGTAGGACACTTAAGTATTTTCCCTGAAGATTAAGAACCAAGGAAGACAAAGTAACTTGCACTTCGAGCAGTTTTCTTAAATTCCGTATAATTTCATATGTTTAAAAAATGTTGCTACAGAATTTTGTAACCAAAATCTACAGTAGTGTAATTCTATTTTGCTAACTAATGTCAAATCTAAAGATAAGCATGCAGCAAAGAAAAAAAACTGTATTTTAGATATGTATTTTTTACACCTCCACAGGTATATATTTTTGTTCTAAATGTTTTAGTCCAAATTTCTCATTGATGGAAACTTTCCTTGAGTATGAACAGAATGCTGACAGGATTTTTGTGAATATAACAGGTATAGATCATTTAGATCTAGATGCATTCACCTAACCTTATGCAGTTCTTCAAGCCTCTTGATACCGATGTCTTAAAATATGCTAAATGTATTCAATCTCTAAGATTGCATGGTACACGGTGGTGGCTAGAAATGGAGGTGAGCCCATCTGTTGTACATTTCAAATACATTTGAATTTTTAGCAGGCACTTAATTCTTTCTTACTCAATTAAAAAAAAATGTTATTCTGGCCTGAAATGTTATAGTGCTATGACCTGTGACTTCAGACATTATTCTCTCTTTAGAACTTGTCTTCTTCTTTAGTGTCGTGCCTTTGGCCAGGTGGCTTTGATGTGCATCAGAAGAAGATTACTTTCCCACATCACTTTCTTATGATCTTCTGCATTTGCATGCAAAACCTCTTAATTGCTTTTAAAATTCAATATAAATACATTATAAAAATAATTATCAGTGAAAAGGTTAAGCTGATAATAATCCTAAATTTAAATGTTTAGGGCAGACAATATGGAATGTCTAGATTAAGAAAGAAATACAGTGGACTACACATTATGATATCCTTATTGAAAAGGAAATAGCCTCCATATCGTTTTCTTCTGAGCATGAAGATTTCTCTTTTGAGTTATACTTTTCTAACTTGAATAAGAAGTGCATTAACTAACAATTAGTGGAGTATTTTCATATTGCAACTGAAAATTTTCTGGTTAGTTTTGGCTAAATGTACAAAAAATTTCATAATATATGATCATGCTGCATGTATCTTACACAGCCTTCGAATCAAAACATTGCATTAGTTTTATATACTTTATGCAGCAAGACTTAATTAGAAACTAACCTTAAGAAGAATCTTTCATTTTAAAATGTTATAAAGACAGTTTACTTTTGACCAGGTAAATGAACAATACCCACTCAACAGTTCTTCAGCAAATTGTTCTGCAAGAATAAAACTAATTAGCAAGACAAGACTATGTTTCAAGCTGCAGCATCTAGTTCCTACTGTCTGAAAATTAGTTAGGAGTAAAAAGTTAGTCTTTCTTTCCTTTGTCTCTCCCACAGGGCACTGTCTAAAGAAAATGGTTAAATCTTCAGCAGCAAAATATATCTTTTCCGATGAGTAAAATGTTTTACTATAGGAAGACAGGCCTGAAGAAATGGCAATTAAAGAGGACTTTTGAGTTATACAGTACAGTACTTCTAAAGCAAAATGAAGCACTTTTTCCCCTTCAAGAGAATGATACCTTCAAGAGAATGATACCAGTAAATTATTTTTTTTCAGACCATAGTCATTTCAGGTCAGTCCTTATCATGTGACCCTTGCACCTTCCCGAATCTTTATGTCTAGAAACCAACATATGTAGAGATGTAGGAGAATGCAACTGGCTTAGCTAGGAGTTTTTTTCTCTATCATCTTAATTTTTACTTTCTCCTTCAGAGTCTGAATACTTCATTTAAGAAATTGAAACATTTCTTACCATTTAATCACAATATGCATAGTCTTGCTAACTGTAAGTATAAAATTATATTTTACTTTTGAATAATGTAATGCTATGAAGAAAAATAAACTAGTATTACAGGTGTGTCTGAGGTATACAGTCACATAAATTTATTACTTGTTTTCTACAACAAATTTGTTCCTGCATTTTTTTTTACTAAAAAGAAAAATGTTGAAACATTTAGAATGGAAATCATGAATGCTGTTGACCTGAAATACAAGAGAAGCTCTTTCTGCATGACTCAGATTAGTCAATAAATAAATACCCAATAATACCACATAAACACAGAAAAACTTCAAGTTTCTAGGAAAAAAAACCATGGAAAACTGAATTCCTTTTCCCTATGTGGACACAAAGGCAAACTACAGTTCTAAGTCTTGGAGGATTAAACTAATTCTTACTGAACTGGTTGGGAGGACTGAAACATGAAGTTTGCGCTTCCATGTATGCAAACAAGGTGAAAAAATGACTTCACTATGACTTCTTCACTATGACTTTTGTGTCAGTCTTGTATCCAATCGTCCTTGTACTTTTTTTTGATGAAAAGTCTAGGGTTTTCAGTTGAAAAGGACTATGAAAGTGGAGTCTCCTTAATGACATGTTTTCTGCTCTATGTGCAGTATTTTCAGACTAAAGTAAAGAACTACAAACATATTTATAGATTCTAGTTATGTTTTTCAACCACATACTTTTAAACCAAATTTAAAATATGCAGGACTACCAATAGGCTTCCAACTCAGGTTTCCTTTTTCCCTCAATCTATTAAAAGTTTCTTAGCAACATAGAGTTAAAACATATTTTCTGTTTGCCCTTTGATGTAGGGTGGAATGAAGACAGATGCAAACTGAGAATGTCAGTGGCTTGAATTATTTCAAATGGAAAATTTAATCTGGTATTATTGAGGATCATAGTGATTTTCAGCTTTTAGCTCCCAGATACCTCAAACCTCCCAAGTCATATATCTAGTCCTCATTCTCCCTGAAGGGTCCTGTTTATGTTCCAAAACCAGTCCTGCGTTTTCTTGTGCATTTTAAGTTGTTTTTTATTTGTTTTTTTTTGCTTTTAAGCCAAAATATGCAAAAGTGTGCCAGTGACAAACACAAATAAGAAAAAGCATCAATAGTAGATTTACAGAGCTAGCTAACAAACAAATATTAATCTTTCTATACCTCCAGCTGGACCGGTGCTTCTTTTTTTCAAACGAATTTAGAGATATATTCTATAGTTTGTAGGTGTATATATGGTGAGAAGTAATCCACTTGCAACCATAGAAATTTATAGTTTTCATGTTTTCCCTTAATATATCCATAACACTAAATCTCCTGTATATTTAGTATTGTCTAAGTTGGTGCTGCTGGTTACATATTAGATAATACAAGCTTTGACTCATGAGGTAAAGCAAAGCTAGTATTGTGAACCACAATGCAGTAAAAACAAAAGGTGCACATCGTGTCTTTGGATGGAAAAATGTGGAGTTATATCTAATAATTCTAAAAAAAACCTAAGTTCAAAGTATTACTTGCTGATGACAGCAAATTGCATCATACGCTTTTTTGGGCTACACAAAGTGCATCTTCCTGCAGAATTGATAAAACCACTGTGTGCGTCTTTATACCTTTAGAACATTTTGAAGAAAACTCAAACTTCTAAAAACTAAAATTTTTTACTTTTTAATTTAACTGTGCAGAGAAACAATCCTTGTAGAATTTATAAATTTGTTAAAATCAGTATAATGAAATTTGATTGCAGAGACTGCAAAGCTGGTTTTTTTTTTTTTGAACAAGGCAAAAGCAGGGTTAGAATAACTTTGCAATGAGAAATAAAAGTTCAGATATCTCAGGTTCTCTATTTGCATGGTAAGAAGCTGAGAAAAAGATCAAAGGCAGAAAATGATGAAGAGGATCAAGAGGAACATAGTCCGCAATTACAATGCTTATTAGAAAGAAAAAAAAGTTGCTTAGCACTGGAAAAGCTAAGCATATGAGCTCTCCATATGAGAAAATACATATGAAAAAAACCCAACTAACTGTTGTTGTTTTGGCTGTATATGATAACCAGGTGCTATGTTTTGAGATGCTCATATGGTAATTTTGGACAGATTTCTTTAACTATTTCAAAGCCTATGCAGTTCCATGCAGCATTACAAAAAGGATTGTGATAATTGATTTTTCAGTTTGGCAGCAAAACTGGAGAGAAAGTACTTCAAAGTGCAAAAAACCCACAACTTTTCATTACCAAAAAGAAAAAATGAAAAATCCTAAATCGTATTATTATTGAATGTATTTTCTGTTCATCCTAAAGCTTGGCAGTTTGAGACACTTAACAGAATGAAAAGTAAATTAAAGGTAAGGTTCATAAAGCACATGTAGTTACTTTTATTTCAAATCTCAGCAATTAAAGTTGTCAATCAGGATGCAAGACAAGCAAGAAGGAAAATACAAGAAGAAAACTGGTCCTAGCTCTCTTCAAGTGGATTTGTCTGCCGTTCAGCAGACTGCCTTAACTCACCCTTACCAATCAATACTTACCAAGATAAGGAGTTTTTCTTAACTGTTCTTCCTCGATCTATTCTACTTTGAATAAAATCTGTATTTCTTAAGCACTAAACATATCTTTCTTTAAGGAATATTTGTAGTTATGTAAGTGTGGAGGAAAACATAACATTTTATCTAGCATGCCTATGTCAGGGTTGAATGATACTGCTAGGAAAAGTAACCCATCACATAATATAACCTTTCTTTTAACATATACATGGTAATTCTTAAGTTATGCAAAGCTGCTGTATTTTTATTTACAGAACAGAAATCTGCAGTATGAGGGTGGGTTGTTTTTTTAAAAAGTGATTTAGTAGCAATAAAATAGGTAAACTTTTTCTATGGTTGTGATCAATTTCTGTCATTCTGGTACTCTTCACTTTTCATTGCTAATTCATGTAATGAATGTCAGTGTTGGAAATAGCTCTTGTCAGCTGTAGAGACATATATAAATTTTGACTGTTTTGAAGCAGTTCGCCATGCTGCAGTACAGCTAGGACTGTATTGGATAATCCATGCAGCCCCAAAAGAATTGATACAATGGTCTGCAAGATCACAATGATAGAATAATAGTAGTATAAATCTGCTTAATTTAGACAATGGGGTAAGTTGACTCTAACGCATGTTTCATCCACTGTACAAATTACTCCAGAAAGAAATATTTTTCTATTATAGTAAAGACATTTGCACTGGGTTTATGTGGAAAGGTTTTGGCAACAGAGAGGGGGCTGCTAGGGTGTCTTCTGTGAGGAGATACCAGAAGCTATTTCCATGTCAGACAGAGACAGTTCCAGATGGGTCCTTAATACACTTGCTTCTGGCCAAAGCTCAGCCACTCAGCTACTCTGGCCACTCCTTTTTAAGAAAAATTTAAGAAAGAGTACAAAAGCTGCACAGCAGCTCTATGAGAGAGAAGAGTGAGAAACATGTGCAAGGAACAGTCCTGCAGACACCAAGGCCAGAGGAGAAGGAGGGGATGAAGGCTCCAGGCACCAGACCAGTAGTTCCCCTGAAACTCCTGGAGAGGACTGTGCTGAAGCAGGTTGTCCCCCTGCAGGCCATGCAGAGACATGGTAGACCAGACATCCACACTGCTGCCTGTGTAGGATCCCACTACAGAGCAGGTACACATGACTGAAGGAAGGTACAGCCTGTGGTGAGCCCTTGCAGGAGCAAACTCCTGGCAGAAGTTGTGGCCCACACAAGAGCAGGTCTTCTGACAGCAGCTGCAGCCCATAGGGTATCCATGCAGAGGCAGTCTATTCCTGAAGGACTGTGCACCATAGGAAAGACCCACACTGGTGCAGTGTATGGAGGGCTGCGAAGGACTCCAGGATGGAGCAGGGGGAGAGCGTGAGGAGCAGGGAGGGGGAGGGAGAAGTGGTTGCAGACTGACTGCAAGCCTGATTCCCCATCCTCCTGCGCTGCTGGAAGGGAGGACGCAGAGGAATGAGGAGTGAAGGAGTGAAGTTGAACCTGGGAAGAAGAGGAGGGGAGAGAGGGAAGGTGGTTTTAATTTTGTTTTTAATTTCTCTCTATTCTACTCTGTTATTTGTTGGCAATAAATTAAACTTCCCCAAGTCCAATCTGTTTTTGCTCTGACAGTAACTGGTAAGCAATCACCCAGTTCTTAATTTGATCCACAAGCTCTTTCATCTTATTTTCTCCCCCTGACCTGTAGAGAAAGGGAAGTGAGAGTGGCTTTGGGGGCATCTGGCAGTCAGCCATGGTTAACCCACCACAACACTGCAGAAAGAGAATCTGTTCAAAGATTATTTGTATATAATCACATATAGGCTTTCATAAGACATCTTGAAAAAATATTCTTTTTGGAAAAAAATTATTGTTCCATTACACGTAGCTAAATTGTTTAAAACTTCTATTCCACTCAATGTGACTTTTAACAATGTATCTGACAATACATAATAATGGCAAAATAGCATGTAGAATTAGCATGCAGCGAAAAAAGAACAAAATATGTGATTTATCATATAAATGTATAATCTTTTGTTAGAAAACTTCTAGGATTTTTGTTGTGTATTCTTTTAAAGGTGTATATTTCAAAATACATGTCTAAGACATGCCAAAAGATGCTAGAGATAGTGCTTTTCTCTGTTTTTTATTTTAAGGGCAGACATCTCAAAGTTTGAGGTTCTTCCTTAATCTGATTTATTTTCTTAGAAAATTACCATGGCACCAATTACTCCACACTTTTTTTCCCTTTTTTTTTTTGAGACAGAGTTCCATGACTTCACTGAACTCAAATCAATGCCAACAGGACATTAGGGGAAAACTAGAGCAGCCTTCAAAAATATGCTACAGTTTCAAAAATCTAAAAGCTGTGTGTCCTAAATTCTGTTTGTGGATTCCAATAAAATAGTATAATGTGTAATGACAAACTATGTAGAACACTGGCTGTTGAGTCCATTTGTATTTTTATTGATTATCTGACGGGAAGAAAAGCGTTCATCTATTAACAGAAATATAGTCTATTTTCTCTGTACCATAGCATTTTGTTGAGTTAATGAGATTAGCAAATGCACTTTTATCCGCTAGTGTGTTCAGTGATTGATGGTATGTTAGTACTTCTTCATTTTAGACTCTCTTACAAAGAAAAACCCAAAGCTTAAATAATAAGCACCATGGTTTTGTTTGTCCTTTTCTTATCTGCATTTTCTTCCTTTCAAATGTTAATAACCTTAAGAACTATTTTATCCAATCTTAGCATAAGCAGTCACTCATGGCCCTTTTCTAATTATGATCAATTGGCTCCTGAAATGGCATTGCCTGGAAAATATTCTACTCATGATTAAAGGAACTGAATCACATTTGCAGTCTAGCATAATTATGTTTATTGAATATATTAAGAACATCCCTTGAAATTAGTGTTCGATTTTTAGATCATTTTGATTTAGATTGTACAGAAATATGAATATACCTTTTTCATTTCAATTGAATAAAATTGCTTGCTTTCTTCCTGAATTTGTGTGATAAAAAGTCTGTAATGGCAAAAGGCATCCATGAATCTTTGTACTTCCTGTTAAATAAGTTTTTACTGGCACATTTTTAATTTAGTATTGGAAGATTTTTTCCTCTTAAACTGAGAAAAACAGACTCAGGTTCCTCTGAGATAGCCCTTAAATTCTGGTAAGATTTAAGGAGACAGTAGCAGTTGGGTAATAAGAGGTTATTCAGTAGGAAAAAGTTACCAGTTTTAATTAAACCCAGATAGCTCCCGCCCTACTCAACACAAAGTTCAGGCCTGGTCATAAGCTCTTCATAGTTACATGCAGCCAGAGGAGGGCAGCAGAGATGGTGATAGGGCTGGAAAGAATGTCCTGTGAGGGACAGCTGAGGACTTTGGGTTTGTCTGGTTTGGAGAAAAGGACTCTGAGGGGTGACCTCATTGTTCTCTACAGCTTCCCGAGGATGGGAAATGGAGAGGGAGTGATAGGACGTGTGGAAATTGTTCACAACTGCACCAGGGGAGGTTTAGACTGGACGTCTTTACCAAGAGGGTGGTCAGACACTGAACAGGCTTTATTTTGGCTTACTTTACTGACTAATTTGTGGGTTTACTTCTTCACAGAGATTGCTGAAGTTGCCTGTTTACATAGTTGCTAAACTATTTCATGTAGTTACTAGAAGTAACTAAGTTTTCTCTTACTCAGGGAATAGGAAGAAATTATACAAAGAGAAAACGTCTTCTGTGATCTATTACAGCCAAGCAAAAACTTAAATAGCACTACTAAGAAGGCACTTCGAAGTAAAATATGATCAACAAGTGATTACAAAGAAATGTGTGGGATAAATGTGTATATTAACTACCTCTCAAGAAACTATAATTTCCTCATGAGGAAGTAAAGATACTATATTGATATTCTGAAATATAAATTCTAAAATTAGCATAATCTGATGGTATTTTTTTTACCACCATGACCTTTGAACTAACCACATATATCACACCTGCTAGGTATGAAAATACAGTGAATATGTGCTAAAGGTTTATATAGTAGAGCTAGAAAGAGCAGCAGAATCTATCCTCTAGTTTGATTTACATCAATATCCATGTTACATTATCAAGCTGTTCACCAGAACCCAGTAAACATTATTTGGTTTTCTTACAGGTTTGGAGATACAGAAGGGGAAAAGCAGGATCCTGTTTTTTCCCAGTAACTCATAAAATTATTCAGCTTGATTTGATTTTTAGCCACAGATATTACTGTAGGCTGAAAAAAGACCCTAGAGCTTAAAGACATTTTGCCCAATTGCTGAAACTCCAGGGCTTTATCTCTAAAAGAAACATATTTCTAACGGCTTGTCAGAGGAAAAAAAAAAAAAAGGCTTGTCTCTAAAGCTTATGTAAACGATGCAAGCCTTTTTCAGTAAGCTGTTGTGTGGCATTGCTGTATTTTCAAGTGCTTCAGTGTAACCATAGAAGCAGTTAGAGCATTTGAAAATCAATAATTATGCACTTTCCATTTCTATTGTGCACACTGACATTTTTCAATATGGCTGTAAACAGATAGAAATTTAGAGGAAGTCAGTGTGTCATTTCACAACGCATGGAAGAAGACCAGAATTCTTTTGTTTAATATAAAATCTTGAACCATTAAGCATCTTGTTGATGAACCTGTTTATCAGCTACTGGCAAAAGGACAGGATCCCTTCATCATGTAACCCTTAGTGTATCCGGAGAAGTTATGGCTGGGATTAGGTCAGCATTTCTAAACATGAAAGAAAAGTAAGGGCATATGAAGGCAGTCAAACACAGATGCTTCTTTAAGTATTATGATTTTCTTTTTTTTAATGAAAGAAAGGTGTAATATGCATGTTGCTCTGATAGAACTGGGGAACATGAAAAACAGAGCTATTTGCCCATAGCTGTATGAAAAAAAAGACAGGAGCAAAGTAAGAAACAAGCAGTTAACTTCCATTTCAGATCACTGCCAACAAATATTCTACATTGTTACACATTTACACTAACATATTTTCCTTAGTTCTTACTGAAAAATCTGGAATACATAGAAACCACGCATACAGTGTTCTCACATGTGTCTGGCATGCACTTCTTCAGTGATATTTTCCTGTAAGTCTTTATGAAAGGTGTAAGTACTTGATCCCTCCTCTTCACTGTGGGCCTTTTTGGTGCATATCTGTTTGATGATCTTCTACATCTTCACTCACTCTCCTGGTAGAATCTCCAGCAACATATAAGGAACTTTGTCTGGTCCCAAATCCAGCGTTCACTTTCTTCTGTATCTTTACTCTGAAAAGAAAAGAAAAGAAATATTTTTAAAAGTGTGACTACGACACTAAGCAGAACAGCCAGTTTAAAACAATTGCAGATCAGTTTTTTTCTAAGAAGAAAGTTTTAGTAGGAGACAATAGAATTTAGATGAGAAAACCTTTCAGTATTATTAACTTTATAGTACACATTAGATACTTTTCCAACCTCAATAAAGATGAAAAAAGTATAGGGCTTCAGAGCAATTACTTGGAATTGTCTTCCACAGTGAGAAGCAGGCTACACTTGCTAGCTTCACTTTTGATGACTAGGAACAATTATTTATAGATTGACAGTTCTGAACTGTGGAACTCTTGCTTTTCAAGATACATTTAAACTACTTATTGTGTAACTCATGAGTTTTTTATTGGAAGAAGGGAAAGTAGAAAATGTTAAAAAAGATTAGAGATATCTCAAAAACCTCATTTGATAGAATTCTATCCACTAGTACAGCTTAATATCTTAATATTACATTAATAGTAATAGGAAGAGATTATTCACAAAAGCATAATCAACATAAAGATTATCATTAAAATATAACCATTCTAAAACCATAGATATAGTTTTCATAAATTTCAGTTTGATAAATCACATTCTCAATAACAATGTGCAGTAGAACAAGAATATCCACTGAAGCTGGGCACCAGAAACAGGCTATTACACTCTTTACCTAGATAACAATGAGCAGACAGTAGCCCTGTAAAGAGCAACACGGATTTATCAACGTTTAGGAGCTTAAGTACTGCCTGGAGTAGCTACACTACAAACTGACTCAAGAAGACTGAATGTAAGAGTTAGTAAAACCTGGCAGATCTGAACTGTTTCTGTATACTACTAGTTTTATCTCATCCATGGTTAACTGAAAATTTCTTGTGCTCTAAATTTCTTGTGCTCCAATTCTCTCCATATCATTTTTGCACTTTCTTTGAGATCGTATCACAAGCCACTGTGCAATTCCTGTGTTTCTTGGTTTTTTTCACATATCTTGAAAAGTTTTTCAAAAAAGGGAATTTGCAAAGTTTAATCTTGACTCTGGAACCCTAAAAGTCTTGTGAACGGTGTCTGAACAACACATTGAGAAACCTGACAGTTTTCACCAAGCTGTGGAAAATAGTGGTCCCCAGTTAATTCTTCGTAGCTGTAGCCCAGTTCCTGGCACTGTGAACGGGTCGGTCATGCCACTATGCATATACATCTAATCTAATCTGTCTGCTGTTTAGAAAAAAACTATGTTCTTAGAAAAACATGTCAAAGTCACTCTGGGTCAAGTAAGCTGCCAAAGTGTAAGAGCCTTTGAGCCTTCATAGCAATGTGATTGCTTACAAAGCCACACGACCTCATAATGCTCCTGTCTACTGATGCCCACTAATCGTTCCAGATACTGACTGATTGCCAAGCCCTACATCAGTAAGAATCAATAAAACAAATTCTTAACCCTGCTGAAGACAGAAGACTAGCTTGATCAGAATCTTAGTTGTTACCAAACTTCACTGGACTTTTTTTAAAACAGATTGTTCTCTCCTTTTTAATTACTTTAATTATTTCCAATAATAACTTTATCTTATTAAAAATTTTAGATAAGTTCTATTAGCAGCTCTTTGTTATTAAAAATACTTGTGTGGATATTAGTGCAATACCACTTACAGTTTTTTCATTTTCCATTTATTTTGCTAATTGAAAATATATTCATATAAACTGAAAAAAAAATCCCTAAAGCTAGCAACTGAGTTTTAATTTAAATTTAAAGAAAATAAACTAAAAATGTATGAACAATATTAGCTGTAACTGATGGCTATGTGCTTAATTATCTCTTGCTCCCCTGGGTATACACATAGTACATTTGAAAGACAAATCAAGTTACTTGTTTTTAAAATACTTCATGTTTAAACATTTTTGAAACACTTAATCTGGTGTTTCTAGATGTCATTTTAGCCTATCTAACATCTATAAAACAGTAAGACAGTTTCTTTCTGACTTCTCTTTCATAATCAAATTAATGCAGTTATACATATCACAGGCTATGACTACAACCAGTACATGAATACCTATAATGGTAAGTTTTGAGTGTACAAAAGCATAGACACTTACCATAAATCACTAGCATACAGACAGCCTTATTTAAAAGTCTAATCCCAAGCTGTAATGAATCACAAAATTTAAGAACACTCATCGATGGACTAATGTACAACAGCTTCCTTGCACTTCCACACTGATTTACAACAGTATTCAAATACCTTCTGTGAGAACCCCTGCTACCGCTGCTTTATAAAAGGGAATTTTTGCCAAGGTATAACTGTAGTATGTAATATGTATGTCAAAACAGCTATGTGATGGAAGGGCTCTGGGAGTCTGGTGAGCTGCAGCTGGAGCGTGCTGAAGCTTCTCAGGGCAGGCAGGGAGCAGCCAATTGCACAAGTGCCCATCCCTGCAGGTGCTGCCACTATTTTACCCCTGCAGACAGGGACCGAAACTGTGGAAAGCCTAATAATAAAAGTAATATGCAACCGTTCAAGAAGAAATAAATAAGCACAACTGAGGTGCAAACGAATAAGCAAAATAAACTGTATGGCTATTGAACACCAGATAAATTAACAAAACATTTTAAAGCCCTTTACCTAGCAGCAGACAAATAAAAAATGCTATCAAAGTCAACTAAAAAAATCATGAAAATAAAAAATGCTATCAAAGTCAACTAAAAAAATCATGAAAATGCACAGGCATATAAAAAGGCAGCATGCCATATGTCCACCAATATCTAGTACATCAGGAACGTTAAGAAAACCATTAAGATGGTGTCCCCATTGTGCCCAGGTATACAATAACATATGGTTCATTTCCTGCTTCACTGTGCATTTCCTTGCTTTCAGTATTTAGCATCACTAATTTAGAGCTCAATTAATATAGTTTGTGTATGCAGTTCTCTGCAGAATATTTAAAAATTCTTTGTCACTGCTTAAAATTTAAAATTTATCTTTTTCTTGGTGCAATGCACAATAAGTAATAGTGTAAGGTAGGACTTTTTCTAAACCTTGATTAAATGGAAGAATTATTTTAAGGTAGTTACACATGGCACTTAAATTATTATTGTCCTGTGATTTAAGTCCTCAAACAATTTGCTGTAATGATGTTACAGAGAGACATTACAAGGTGGTTGTTGGTTTTAATGAAGACTTCTCAAGGACAGTTGTGTGTCTCTCTCAGGAGTGTAGATTATGGGTATAATAGTAAGGGAGTAATGTAGCAGTGTTAAAGAAGATACAAGAAATATAAGGTGTCTGTGTACTGATAAATGTTCACCTGTACATGTGGAAAAGAGAGGGAAATCAAAATGTCTGAACGATTATTTTCCATAGATGTTTACTCTTGAAAACTTAAAGAAAAGTAAGG
Source organism: Apaloderma vittatum (assembly GCF_000703405.1). Taxonomy (NCBI): domain Eukaryota; kingdom Metazoa; phylum Chordata; class Aves; order Trogoniformes; family Trogonidae; genus Apaloderma; species Apaloderma vittatum. Next base: position 17,472 of record NW_009721011.1, read on the forward strand.
AAACTCAGGTTCCCAAAACCAAGATGAAAATTACTTGTATGACACATTTTCTCTGTTTGATATTTACAAATTCCATGTGCCTCCTAAAAGAGCTGAACTCTCCCTCACTAGTTCAATCCTATCAAGGTTCCTATTTGATTTCAGGATTCCTTGTGAAAGAAAACTCAAACAAACCAACAACAAATACTCAGTTATCTTCTCAAAGAATGTTGATAATTATCTTATCCATCCTTCTAAAAGATTCCTATCCTGTTTCATGAGTTTGGTATAGAAAATGAAATTAGAGAGAAGATAAAAATCCCACCAGCCTCTCAAATGCTTGCATCAGAAATGTTTAGATCAAATAACTGTTTAGACCAAATGACTAATAGCCTGAATATTATAATTTAAAAGATAAAGGGTGAGAGCTCAGTTAATAATAATAAATAACAAACACTTCAGGTCCATTAAGATTTGCCATTTATGGTCTCACCTGTGACAATGCTGCTATGCAGCATTATTTAAAAAAATCATGTATAGTTGATTTCCAAGTGTAGATGGAAAAGGAAGAGATCTCTGGTATGAAACCAAATTAGAATCAGGAAAAAAAATCATTATAGTCTTGAGTTAGTATCTTCACTAGTATAAACTGTACCTCAGTTTTAGACATTTATTAATGTCTAAAATAATTAGTATTGTAAATGGAATAACAGGTTTCTTCTCAAATTATAGTAACATAAATTTATGCCATTTTCTGCTTTAATTTTAAAACATTTGTCATTTAGGACTAGGGCACTGTTACAGACCACAAGTGAACATATGGATATTGAAATAGGCTTCATATCTTTACAAGGCAGAAATTGCTTAGACCCTGTGTAAATTCATCCACTATGCCATTCCGATCTCAAAAGATACAATACTGCCTCTTAAACAGTATGACTTTTTCCTGAAATGCTGTGAGAGCCACAAATTTCTAACTGTATTTCTAATTCAATTATTTTTTACTTCCTCAGAACTCATGCAAAATTGTGCTTTTTGATTTTCTTTTGAAGAAAAGGTTTCTCTTTTGCCAGATAATTATATCCTTTTGAAGAAAAGGTTTCTCTTTTGCCAGATAATTATATCCTCTTTTAACTTCAAAATTTGTTTCAGAATGAATTTCCCTAGTGTGTTTCCCTAGTACAGTGTATTACAATAGCTACCACTGAATTTTTCTAAACAATTTAATTTAATATTTTTGCTCAGGTGGAATATGACAAAAATGACAATTTTGATCAAACTTTGGCTGTTTCAAACTAGAAACAATACTTTGCAACTGAATCACTGTAGTCATACAGATCAGAACCCAAAATTAATATTTCTGGAGATTAAATAGTTTTATTAAGTCATCCACTTTAATCACTTGAAGAATTGTAGAGGATGAGTATTTTATAATGGGTACCTAACAGAGAAGGACTCCTTGAAACACACATTCATGAATTCAGGTCTTGTTAACAATGAAGTTCTCCAAAAGAAGAATCATTCCTGTTTCTAACATAACAATTTCACAGTTCCAACACATAATAAAAGTTAAGATGACCTTTAAAAAGGTAATTTTTTCTAAAATTATTTTTTATTAATACTCAGATATACACATAGTTTTTCTCACTTGACTTCGCATAACAACATCTTTCTTCAATTCTAATAATTACCAGGTTATGGCATGCCCAAATAAAATCACTTTTCCAAAGAAAATATTTCCTTTCAACTACATGATAGAAGAAAAAAAACTATCCACTCTCTCCAACAAAATGAACACAAGAAATAAACAATTTCAGCTTTTAAGGAACTAAGAGTAACTTTCTTGCTTTTCTAGTTTTGTTTTGTATAATACTCTGAAGGTTCTAGAATGAACCAGAATATCCACATTGTCTGCTTTTACAGTGAAAGAATACAGAAGAAAATACCCTTTTCACAACTTGCTTGAAAATGCTTTTTTTTATGTCCATCGCTATTAACTCGTGCAACTGTGCTAATAATAAGAGAAAGAAAATGCCCTTATATTTGAATACAAAGCATCTTCAGCTCTTTTGCTATTGCTAACCGTGCATAAGGCTAAATACAATTTTTCAGTTTGTCATTATTCTCTACAAATCATTGTGTTTGACATTTGCATTGCAAGCCCTCAAAAATTAACTACATTTAAAAGTCAAAATTAAAAAAGAGATGTCAGAAATTTTGGATAGTGATAAACACAACGCAATCAATGAATTTTTTTTGTTTTTCTTTTTTTCATATGGTCAGATTAAATTAGAGAAAAAAACTAATCTGTGAACTTTTAGCTAAATGACTTATAATTAAAGAAAACAATTTAATGTCTACCTGGGAAAGCAGATGTTATAAGTCGCGATTTCAAGACTTATAGGTAGGTAGTATAAGACTTACTTGTGTAATGTGCTTTAATATTTCCTTACAAAATGCCTTCTGATTGCTAAATAGGGGAATGGTTGTAGTTTTATGGAAAAGAACCTATCAATGATATATACAATTCTTGTTTTAAGAAGTGTAGTCTGTGTGGAAGGCTTTTTGTGGGCATTTATTTAAGAGCTGAAAGAAAGGAAAACAAAGTACATTTGGCACAAGCTCTTTTCTCATCCCTTTTTTATACATTAAGATTCACTTTCTACAGTAATATTTTCACCTACATAATCTCCGGGCCAATAAAAAGCATGATCATTTCCTTTCCTAGTAATTACATGGTTGCCAGCTTCAATTTAGTTCCATTTACCCTTTCAGAATTCTTAACTTTTAACAGTTGCTCAACATGCATCTTCATTACTTTCCTCTTACTTCTTCCAGGTACAAAAGTTACTAAACTCTGTTGCAGACATTAACTTTCTGTCCCCCTCCCCTATTCTCCATCCAAATTTGTCTTGAAAGTAAGTGGGCTATCTTCAGAATCATGTCAGGTACATTCTTTGTTATGTACGGCTTTTTCACACTGAAAACACTACCTAGTATTTACTTTATAAAACACTACCTAGTATTTACACTTGAAAATTAAGTTCTCTTCAAAATAAGGGAAAAAAAATACACTCAACAAAATAATCAATTTAATTCCTGGAAAAACTTCTTACTATACTGCAGTATCATGCAACATTTTGCCTCCTAGTTATAGTCATTGAATGAAAGTTACCTGAGAGTTCTGAGAAGCACCAGAGAGTTCTACCATACACCATGTTCTGCCTTGTACCATTGCCTAAAACACTACTCATCCTTGACAATATTAAAGTCTGATATCTCTTGAATTGGATGGAGCAGAAACAAAGACTGGATATCACTGCTGTACTCTGATTACAAGCTTTGCAACACCAAAAACATTTCTTTTAAAACTCGTAACACTGTGAATATGCACATTAAAATTACTTGTTCTTCTCCCTTCCATTCCTCCCAGCTTCAAATTCTGACATGATAGTAGCTACTATCTCACAAGCTGTTAAAGATAACATGCAGCTAGAAAATTATCTAACTGGGAGTTTGAACCTCAGCTTTCAAATATCACAAAGCACTAATCTCTAGCTCTGTGATTTGTACGTCTTTGCTGAAGTCATGTGGGAGCTGAAGTGAAAAGCAACGGGTGGTGATGGTAATCTAGTGATGTGAAGGTTTTGTTATCTTAGGACATACTATGTCTGATAAAATAGTACAAGTGCTCTCAGGACCCATAAAATTATCTAAAGTAGGCAAACAGAATGGGGAAAGCACAGATCCCTGAATGGCAGTAAAGCAAAGACAAAAGCAGACAAAAATTAAAACAGTTAAAGACAAGAGGTAAAACATAATTAGACACGATATAGAGCACTCTTCTTTTTTTACTTGTCCATTTGTTCTATTCATTTACCAACATGTTAGAATAATGAATTGATATTTGCCAAATACCATTCATTGTTTTATTTCCGTATTGCAAAAAAATAGTATTATGTGTTTTCTGACTTTCTTTTGGTAAGAAAAGATACCTGAAATTTTTCACATCTCAGTTACACTCATAGTATACCCGATTCTCAATAAAGTTCAGGGCAAGCTGACCTATTATCTACAAAATCCCTTGTAAAGTTAATTTTAGTGTCTCTGGTTGTGACAGTGCAGGGACATAGGCTGTCTGTGTATTTCCTGTCTATTTTTCTGGTAACCCTCCAGCATCCAGAACGTTGTATCAGGAATGTTTGAGGGTACATTCCTGTTTAGTAATTTCAGAATGCTCTTACTGTGCTGCTGCCCAAAAATTCCCATAATTCCTTTTGTAACGAGTCAATACACTCTGCCTGAGTAATCTATTAAGACAGCTTCACAGCAATGAACTCTTAATTTTCATAACCCTTTGTAGACTTCCTCCAGTATGTCTATATCTTTCTTGTACTGGGGGCCCAGAACTGAACCCAGAACACTTAATATAGTATTAACAGTGCTGAGTGAAGGGAAAAGATGACTTCCCTCAACTTGCTGGCCATGCTTATCCTCACGTTGTTGGCTTTCATTTCCTTGAGGGTGCATTGATGAATTATGGTCAACCTGTTGTCCAACAGGCCCTCCAGATCCCTTTCTGCAAAGCCACTTTCCAGCCACTCAGCCCCAAGTCTGCCCTAGGGAAAGGAATTTTTCCTACCCAAGTGCAGAATTTGGCATTCGCCTTTTGAACTTTATGAGGTGACTGTCTGCCCTTTTCTCCATCTTCTTGAGGTCCCTCTGAATGACAGCACATCTACCTGGCCTGTTAATGACTCTTCCCTGTTTTGTATCATCTGCAAACTTAATGAGGTCCATTCCATCCCATAATCCATATGATTAATGAAGTTAAACAGTACTAGCTCCAGTATTGACCCCTTGGGTAAACCACTAGTGACTGTCCACCAGCTGGACTTCATTTCACTAACGACTAATACTTCAGCCCAGCTGTTCAGCTAATTTTCAGTCCATCTCACTGTTCATTTACTTAGTCTGCACTGCATCAGATTGTCTATATCTTAAGAGACAGAAGTGGAAGTATTGCTCATATCAAGACAAACATTCATGACTCTCCCATCATCCAAAAAACTAGACATTTCCTTGTGGAAGGTTGTCAGGTCGATCAGGTGTATTTTCCACTTTATAAATTCATGCTGACTGCTTACAGGCATCTTCTTATCCTCGATATGCTTGGAAATGCTTCCCAGGACTAGCTGGTACAGTACCTTCCCTGGGATCAAGGTAAGGCTGACTAGTCTGTGGTTTCCCATATTAGCCACTGCTACCTAGTTATCACATTTGGTCAGCAATCGCACCATGCTCAGCTTATCCATTGCCCTCATGATTCTCTAAATCTCATTCATATCCATCTCAGCTCTCCCCAAGTGAAAGAGTCCAAGACTCTTGCCTTGAAAAGTTGCCTCTGCATCGATTTGACACATTAAGAAGCTGGGGTATATACAACTATGGTTTTATTGTCTATTTATGCTAAAAAGTTAAAAGAGACATGTATATATTCGGATGGGATATAAGCATCTCAAATTGTATGTAATTGAGGTTAATTTCACATCCTCTGAAATGTTATTTATAACTTTCAGTGGCAGAAAAGATCTTATATCTTGAACATTATTGCTTTCAGTATCAATACAGAAATCTTGTATTTTCTCTTTTTTTTTTTTTTTTGTCTGGATAGATAAATTTTATCACTGTTGAGATTCTTTTTCTGGCTGTCTTTGTAACTCCTTGGTTTTTCCTATTTCTAAATCTTTTGCTAGTTCCAAAGATCGAATCTGTCATATTATTCTTTAGATGCTTGAAAGGCTCTACTTTTCAAAAATATTGTCACAATAAAAAAAGTAAAAAATGTTTATCTTTCTTTTTATGACATCAAAAAAATAATGGAATATTGGACTAATGTTATAAAGCTCTTCTATGACCAGGGACAGAATCCAGCTTTTTGTTATGTTGCTAAACCAGGCGTAACTGATTCAATGTATTCTTTTTGAAGAATAAAATTCTGAAATCACAGTATATGATTTAGAGCAAGTATCGTTCTACTAGGATCATAAATAACAGAAGCAGGTTGACAAAAATATCTGCGTGGTAGATGTTTTCAGATTTTAGGAACTTTTATGGAATTTTATATAAGATAGTGAATCCACATGATTGTTAGAAAGTAAAAATACCATAGAATATGTAGAAGTCAGAAGCACACATTAACTTTGCTAAATTTAAGAAACACAAAAAATTAAACTGAAAAAGATACTATTTTCATCATGTAGTTCTGAATTCTGTTTTTATGTTTTGTTATAAGTGCTGAGTTTGATCAATTTTGTGCCAGTATAATTCCATTAACTTCATAAACTGATGCAAGAAGAATATTAGAAATATCCACTGTCAGATTCTGGTAATGGGCAGCCATGTCATTATAGTGAAGTGAACAGCTCGTATTTTTCAAGTGATATTAGAGAAAAAATTGAGCGTGATACAGATTTTTTGAGCTTAAGAGCTATGAGACCTTAGAATGCCACAGCTTTTCTTTTCTACTTGTGTTCTAAATTACAGAACACATCTCAGCTAAAGCATGAAAATGATAATATAAAGGTAACTTTGATGAATACTTTACAGGTAACAGTGAAGGAGCACAGGTTTACAAGCAACACAAAAGCTGACAGGCCTGTGAAAATCCTTGCTTCTCTTCAATTTTTGTAGATGAATATATATGTCTTTGAAAGACACACCATAATGGATACATTAAAAATTTATTATTATTTCTCTCTCTAGAAGTGTAGAAGAAAAACATGAAGTATTTGGAGTTTGAAAATCTCAAGGAACAATTTCACACATCTTCAATTATGATCTGTAAGGGATGGAAATGAATTGGTGCTCACAGTGATATGAGTTACTCCTTGCTCACTTCTAATTTGTCTTTCAAAAACAACAATAAAAAAATCTAAATAACTTGCATACATATTTACTTAACTTTTAGTTACAATAATGACCTTGAAAATGTCAAGTATTTTTTCAGCAGAAGAGAGTATTTCAGTTATTTGTGAATTACTCTAAAAAAATCCCAATGAGTTAGATAATTAAGATTATTTTTTCAGCTTCTTTGTATCTTGCCTTTTATTTTTTTATTATCTTCCACCATAAAATTTTCTCTGTATATATTATCGCAGTCTTTCATATATACTTTGCTATGTAATTAGGAAAGTAACTGTATGCATATATGATTAAAATCCCATATAAATCTAAACAAAAATTTGGTGTGACTTTTGGACAGATAGCCAACTGCCCAGTGGACAATCAGAATTTGATTTTTTTTTTCTAGTGTTGACCTCATGTTGCAAAAGAAGAATTTTTAGAATATCTCATAAGTAAAGAAAACTAGCGGAAAAAGAACATAACTGGTAACCTTAAAGTAAAAATTTACAGAGATTTCTGAAATAATTATTTTCTATCAATCTTTATGTACTATGTATGCATGTTGCACAAAATCAAGACCTTGTGGCATGGAAAAATTCCCAATATAACAGAATTAAGAACAGAAACTAATGAACGTTGTAAAAATATGCCTAGTTATAGTTTCAGGTCAGTGAAGTGACAGAGAGATCAATTCTGTAAGAAGTGATCATCAGATTGCTAGTATTTAAAAAAGAAGAAAAAATCATATAGAAATATCTAAATTCCGATTAGTTAGAGACAAATAAATTCTAAATAATTTGAAGGCAGAAACGGAATTAGAACCTTCAGAATAATTACACTTATAAAACAAATTGCTTTTTTAGTTATCTCATTGGTTTTTCAGCGACACACGTTGCTCTCTTGCTTGAAAGAGAAAAAAAATGTTAATTACGCAGAATTTAAAACATGATAATTTAAAAAATGTTCTGGAAAAAAAATAGTTGTGGAGCATTGAAAAAGAAATGGATAAGGCCATAGTTATTATGCTATCGTATTAATCCAATAAAATGACCACATCTTGAACATCGAATACAATATTTACTGCTTCTGTTTCCTGGTTTAGAGAGTACTACAACAGAAGTTTTCTGGGGCTCCTAGCACACATGGCAATACAAGGGTGGAGGGGTAGGAAAGCAGGCAGCTGTGCTTATGGGGAGGAGATGGTGGGTCAGGTAAATCAAATGGACTAATCGTGGTATTCTTTCCTACGGTGGTCAGTATATAAGTGCACTGAAGAAGACCTTTGGAACCTTCAGTGTATCCTGTACTGGAAGGATTATTTTTGGTTATTTTTTGTTTCTTTCTGTGCTGCTGGTGTTCCTGCTTTCTGTTTTCAAAGTGCAGAGGAGCATCATTCATTGGGACAGATTGACTTGCCCTGCTTCCCCAGGTGGCTAGTCCAAGGTTTCCTTCTCTGTTTTGTAAACTTTTGTTTGGAGTCTGGGCTTGAGTGCTTCCATCTGTTGCTGAGTCCAGTCTGGGATTTTTCTGCTTGGGGCCTAGTTGCTGTCAAGAAGGCATGGATTCTATCTTAACATATTCTCTTGTATCTTTGAATATACTTGTGTATATATAGTGTATAGTTCAACATCCTCATTGTTATTGTTAGTATTATTTTCATTTTCATTGAATTGATTCAAGCTTTTTTCCAACCTCAATGTCTCTGGTTCCCCTGTTATACTTTCCTGGGAAGGTGATGGGGAGATCACGAAGTGCATCTGTCAGTTTAGTGGCTAGCCTAGCCTTAAACTTCAATGAATTTTATTGTTGCCCAATATGGGGCAATAAACCAATTTAATATTTTTCATAAACTTGCAATTTAATAAGCATTTTTGTTTGAAAGGTTGGGTGAACACAACAGTTATTAATATGGTTCTAAGTGAAATATTATGCTACATCCTTAGAGACTTTGGGTTATGGTTGATAGTCACATTGCTCCCTAATCTATCTATATATCTATGTTATCATATTCTCTAGGCATTCTTAGTGTGGATTTATGTGTTTTTGGTTAGGGCTGCTGAGCAAAGGGCAACACTTTTCTGATGTGTTTAACACCACTCATCTATTATCAAAAAAGCTGGATGATGACTTTACCTGGACATGTCAGGCACTATTTTCTAAGTCTTAATGCTAATTATACTAATGATAAGTTTTTTTCATGGGAGATTATACATCTCTTCTTCTTACCAAACTTACTCCATCAGAATTTGGAAGTTCTGGAAATTGTTTTCCCTCTTTCAATTTGCTAACTGTATCATTGATTATCATTAATATGTTGCAGGGGAGGCTTATTATTAGTATGCATAAGTGCAAGTATAGCATAACAAGCAATGCCACCACTCCAAATCCTGCAAAACCAGTAGTGATGTCCCTCCTTCCATACTTCCATGGGTTGCCCCCGTAATAAAAAAAGAGGCCAGGTCTTTCTCCTTTCATAAGAGCTCAAACAGAGAGTCCTTTCAAAGTAGTCCTTTCTTCCCCAGAGCAAGAGGAATCTGAGCAGCATGAGGCAATTACTTGATCCTTTTCTTTGAAAGGCTTGCAGAATATAAGGAAGGACTTTGGCTGACACAAGTGAGACTCTTATCACCTGGTTGCTTTTCTGTATATGCTGCAGTTTCGCACAACACAGCTTATCTGGCACAAATTTGGGATATTAATTATCTAGCTCTACACTTTCCCATCATCCCATCAGAAGATATTTCATTTTCTGTGTCTTACAGACCAGCTTTAGTCACAAGCTTCCTTCTTAAAAGGGGTCATGACACTAGAATATGGAAGTAGATCTTCTAGATGCTTATGAAAATAATTAATCATTCAAATGACAGGTTCTCAGGACCTTCTGCAAAGTGCATTAATGCTTATAAATTCCAGCAATTGGTCATATATAATTTTCTAGTTAGTGTACCTCTATCAGTACTTTCTGCACTCTCACTTTTCTGTTGTGACTTTGTTGCAACTGTATAAATTTCTTAATTATTCTGAATTCATATACTTTGCAACTGGGTAGAAATATTAATTATTCATTTATGTCTCACGAACAGAAGTTTGTGCTTCTGAATAATTCCGGATTGCCTATTTAAAACAATGCAATAAAGAATAAACATTAATATTTACTAATTAGCTTCTTAAATGAACTATTATGTCACCAAACACTGATTTATGTGCAGCAAGTAAAGAGTTGAGCTTAAATTTTGAAATTTTTTATTTCTTCAAAACCTAAATATTGATCATCTGGTTTCTTCATATTTAGGCTAAATATTTACTGAAAAGTAAATTTACTACAGCTACTGCTGTGATGGGAGGATACTTCAACTTTGTGAATTTTCTCAGATTGTATTCTGGAGACTTAGAATATAGTCATAGTATATTAATTAGTAATGGTGGCCACTACAGATCTATGATGATGCTTGAAAACTCTCCTATGTCTTTTTTCCTTTGTTGCTGTATCTTTAAATATGTCTTCAGTGTGGGCAAACAGACAAAATCAATTATTTAAAAACATCTCAGAAGCTTTTTTGAAGAAAAATGAGTAATGTAGCCTATTTTCTTTTTTTTTTTTTTTCCTGCAAGTGACAGTAAATGCAAATCATACCAGGAAGCTTTCAAGCATGGAGCTGATGGATGAAAACCATGTTACCCTAAAAAAAATTTCATGCAATTGCAAGCTTTAACTTTTTGGAAATATCGTTGAAAGAAGCTATCTCATAAAAATACTTCACAATGCTACCTGAAAATTAGAAGAAAGTGACTGTTCTGGTTTCCAGAATAAAATATAACCAAAATATGTGCTGAGAAGTGATAAGCACATCTAAATAGTTTAATTGAAGCTCTCAGGAATAAAGAAGTACTGACACAGAAACTGTTGTGACAAATTATTGGATGAAGAATCTTTAAGAACTGGGTGACACAGCTGACTACAGAAAATGTTGGAAAACTCTTACTGAAGACAATTAGCTAATCTGGGCCATGATAAACATTTATAACATCCAGTATAAGGTCATTTACTTACTGTGTTACATTTTTTACAAATAATGGCAAATTTCAACTTTTCTGAATATATTTCTTTCATAACTGATATGCAACCAGTGTGGATCTTTAAAAAACTTGCCCATAAAATTACATTTCAAGTTTATAAAATTGACTATCAGCAGTAAAGCACTTGGCTGTTTAACTTACAAGCTAGTAATTATATTAGTCATTCTACAAATAGTCTATTCTGTCTAGTGACAGAATAATTTCAGAAAAGATCAATGACTCATTTTAAGAACAATCATGGTGATACTCCACTTTTTTCTGGAATCCTATATTTGACAATCATCCACTACTACAGGTTAGCTTTCAGAATAATAAACTGATTATCTCTACTTTATATAGTAATCACTGAATAAATTCAATTCCATTGAAAAAATGAATTATTACTGTCAATAAGAAGCTGAAGAAAAAAATTATGTATTGAATCTAGTTGTTTGTTGCCTTAAATGCTAGTTGTTTTACAAATACTTGCTCCACAGGTGATCTAATTACTTCTACATAATAAAGGAAAATTGAAAGGATGCCTCTTGCTCATGGAACCATATGTCAAGTTTTTCCTTTTGGATTACTTACAGAGTAGTGTCAAAATGCCTGTGCTTACAAAGATGGATGTTTAGTTCAGACAAAAAATTACTAAAGATAATATTAAGAAAATATTCTTTGTAGATAATAAAATATATACTGTTGATATTAGAGATAATCAACATTGCATAAAGATTTCCCTATAAGATGAAATTATCCAAACACATAATAAGAAATGTGGATGATGATGTGGACGCTACCACAGTACGAGTCGCAGTGGAAGACAAAAATGAGTTGGATTATCAGGTTAATAATTACAAAAAAAAAAATACAGGGACTTTGTGCTGACATTAAATCACTAGCATGAACAGTTTGCAGCTTTTGAAGAAGAAACCAATGAAAGCTTCATATAAAAGGGATTAAATGCAGAGAAGCAGGTTATGATTTAAAAATGTAATTGATTAAAGACTATTGTTTGGCTTTCCAGTTTAGCAGAGAATGAAAATACAATTACAAAGCATTCTATGCAACTCAAAGAGCATGGAAACTATCTTTCTGTTATGTTCCACTAGATGTTTGTAAAGAATACATCTGCCATCTCTTTACATTTGCTTCTGTGTAGGTCCTATTAAACGTCAAAAAACTTAAAACTAGTGACAAGGAGATGTAGTTTTCTGAGACTGTATGCATGCAAACAACACAGTAATGCCTTATGAAATGTCTACTCAAAATCAAACCAAATTTTTAAATTATAGAAGCACGTCTTACACAAGTGCATGTCTCAGAGCTAACAGTGGAAGTGTTCAAAAAGAATGCTACTTAGCTTTGTAATTAAACAGAAAAGAATATGAAAACTAAAAAAGAAGCCAAGTTTATAATTTTCTTTCTTTAGTTGCTTTGTTAATTGAATTAAGCACACAGGGAAATGTATTTTCCATCTGCATCTGAAAGATAATTTCTCATGAACTCTATGAATGAAATCAAGTTATTCAAGGTCTTTAGAAATACGTCATGAGGAATTCATTGCTGATGTCAATGTAGAAAGAAGCTTCTATTTTGAGAATGAAGGATAAAGAAAGTATTTAGTTACAAATTTAAATTTTCTGGAAGGATGATTCTAAAGCTATAGAGAAACAGTGTTAGTATTTCCGTATTTTGCAGAAGTTAATAGCACCAAGATGCTGTGTAGTTTCTCCATTGACTAGAATTTTTAACTAGTAGAATATATATGGAAAATGTTGTCTTTAAAAAAAATTTATATATCACTCAATGTTCTTCTCCCACATTCTTTTTACACAACATAACATAATCTCTCTTATTCTTTGAAACAGTGATTCCTGGCTGTCAAATTTGCAGGTCAAAAATGTGAATATTTCAATCTCTAGACTAGAGGGAGAGTTGCTAAGGTGCTGCAAGTTTAGAATCAATCCATCCCCATCACATGACTCATTTCCTAAGTCCTATTGATTCAGTTTTTTGAATTGTCGCTCCACTACGATAAAGAACACATCCAAACATTAAATAAAATAAAAAATTAAATATCCTTTCAAGGTACTTAATATCCCATCTGCAGTTGCAACAGCATCAAATGTAATTCTTCACTGTTTTGCTAAGGGGAGAATTCCTGTTCTAGAACCAACTTTCAAAAAACTTTCCATTTTGAATTTGATACAAGCACAAACCTTTAGCAACTTTGCAGAAGTTACCCTGTATTAAGTTTTAGCCTTAATCTACTGCTCCTGTAGGAGATAATACTGTAGAATGCACACTAAGCAGATTTTACATCTTTTGGCCTTTGTGACTTTCAAATCTCAGGTGATTTTCAAATCTCAGGTATCTAGTTATACATTATTGAAACCTTCACCTTTTGTCATTCCCTGAATAGCAGATAGCACTAATGGTTAGGCTACCCTGTTTCTACCAAAACTATAGAAGCAGGTGGCTGTAAAATCAAATCTCAAAGGCTAAAAATTTTAGAATTGAGATCCCTAACATTTTGGTATGCCCAAATTTTAGAAAAGGTCTTAGTTTCACGACTGAGGACTGTTTCTCTGTTCCCATCTGCTCTGTTAATTACCCTTCTTGCTCCTACTCTGTCTCTCTCCCATCTCCTCCTACATTCTTTTTTTTTTTTTTTCCCCTTTCTTATTTTGCTCCTGCCCTCAGTTCCTCCACTCTGCATGTGTCAAGCCCAGCCCTCCTGCCCTTTTCCAGTCTCAGCCTCAGGGTGCTCCGCTTCCTCAGGGTGCAGATGTCAGAGGAGGTGTTGCAAATACAGAACAGAACCTATTCCAAAACACTGTGGCTTCCAGATGTCCTCTGCAGCTGGAAGGAGCAGATGTAGTGAATGCTGTATTACTTTGTGAGTCAGGATTGATGCACACCAGGTACAGAAAGAAGCTATGAAGGATTTTGCTGCAAAATTCTAACAAGTCTTTGATGAATGTGGGAAATTGATTCCCAGAGCCTTCATCACAATATTCAGGTTTTCATGAGGATGGCAAAAGGCATATACCTGACAGCAGAATAGTCAATCTGCCTGATTTAAAGTCCCAGATCCAAAGTACTATGAGCTAAAATGTTTAAACTTTAGAATTATTTTAACATAAGCAAACTAGTGTATTTTTCTGGAGGCTGCTTATAGCAGCTTTTTATAGCTATATACACATAAAGTTTCAGGCCATCTGGGACAGTTTAATGCTCTACCTTAGAAGTCTGCCAAATGGATAAGCAGATGACAGGCAAAGGGTTTTAATTACTACTATTATTATCACATCCAGGTACAAGAACTGCTATAAGCATAAGCTGGTTTTTAAGAAAATCAATATAAAAATAATGCCTTTTTCTATATCCAGGCAGCCATAGGAAATTTTGAAAATAGAAGAGTCTACCTTATAACAATCTAGTCCATCCAGCATTCCAAATATCAAGGCTGGTCTCTCCTGTTGTCTATATGAGCTGTTCATGCATCCTACCCTACTGCAGCAGAGCTTTCAAACATTTATGGGTACTGTTTTACTGATGTTCACACGGGAGATGTTGTGAAACTCTCTTTGTTACCAGGAGGCTCTTTTCTAATCTACTAAGCGCAGAAATAAAACTGTACTCATTACTACAGCTGTATTAATTTCAGAGAGCTGCAGGTTTCTTAATAGACTTTATGGTCTCCTCTGGCTTAAAATCTAAAGTGATTACATGAGCCAAAATCTTGTCAACCATCCCTTGTAACCTGCAGGAGAGGAGGACATGAGGCTATGACATGCTTTCCAGCGTGCAATACACACTTACATGGTCACTGGTGAAATTAGAATTGGAAGAACTGAGACAATAGCAATGTTGATTCAAGTATTTTGAAAGAGATGATTTGGTTTTGAAGATGAAAGCCCAGCATTTTCCTGTTGTGGCAGTTGTAAAAGCAAATACACATTATATTCTGAAATGTAATCTTCAAAAAATCACATCTGTATTTTGTATTGCACCATAATGTGCATTTGGATACAGATCTAATTCATCTGGGGATCTTTTGGTTTGGTTTATTTTTTTCCATCTTTTCAGTCCCTGTCTAGTATCTGTAAGTAAATGGGAAATACGCTAGATAAATACATTGTGAAAAGGAATTTCAAAGGACAAACGAGTCAAGAGTTTGAAGATCAAAACAGATGAAGCTGAAAAATGTGCTAATGCAAGCTCTTTAGTATTGATTTGTTAACTAGCTGCTGAAATCTTACTCCAAAACTATTTCACTATAAATGACATGTATTTGAGGAAAAGTACTGGGTTGCACAAATGGTGTGGGAGAAAAAGCGTAGAATGGTTTGGTTTTCCATTTTCCCTAAAATGTATTCAGTGGTAATTGTGGTGTTGTAGTTATTTAAATGAGCAGAATTCAGAGTAGGTATCAGTTTAATCTCTTTTTGTAAATTACAGAATAAACTATAGCAATAATACTAGAGGAAAATAAATAAAGCGGGAGATACATGAATCTTTTCTCCAGGAAAATTATCTGAGATTCTCCTCTACTATTTTGAGGTTTATTATACAATTGCTAGAATTTTTTGAAAGGAGTAATTTTACAGATTTCATGATAGCAAGAGCAATATGTAGAAAAATATTGACAGTGCTCTGTGCACTCTATACTCACTTTCACATGTTAACAACAGGCAAATGTATCGGCTGCACTATAATAACATCATCTAAGAAGGTAACTTTGATGTTGAAGACTTAAATAAAATACTTAGGAATAATGGCTTAAACTCCTTGCTGATGTAGGATCACACATGTAACTGTTTATAAATTGTTGATTGTGGCGCACAAAGCATGTAGCAATTACTGAACAGAATAATAAAAATGGATACATAGAGAATGTCAACACTTTGTATTTTTTAAACCCGTTTCAGAGATCTGTTGTTAATAACAATGGCACATAGGTAATTTCATATTTTTCATATTTTTCTAATCTTTAAAAAATTTATATAATTTTATATTTTTCTAAAATTACATAGAATTGTTCTAGTTGGAAAAGACTTTATGATCATGAAGACCAATCATTAACCTAATATGTCTAAACATATTAGATATTTTCCTATTATTTTACATACTTATATTTTAAAAACCATAGAATATTTTAAACCCTGTATTAAAATGCCATGTCTCAGCTTTAACTGCAGTATTGCATCTATAGAAATTATTATCAAATAGTATGGTTTGTACTCTGTTTCAGTTGATTCATGCAAAAGCACATTTTAATTACAAGAGAACAACAAGGTCCACCCCCATGATTAATGTTATAACCTGCTGACTCTTTCTAAGAGTAATTTTTTTCTGTGCTAACTGTACTGGTACCAGGCCTGGCATTGCCACACACTGGAAGAGGAAGCAGATGCTGGCACAGGCGGGACATGGGGCCAGAGTTAGAATCAGAATCATAGAATCATAGAGCAATTCAGGTTGGAAAAGACCCTTGGGATCATCAAGTCCAACCATTGACCCTACACTACAAGGTCACCCCTAAACCATATCACCCAACGTCACATCTAAACGACACTTGAACACATCCAGGGATGGTGACTCAACCACCTCCCTAGGCAGTCTATTCCAGTGTCTGACCACTCTTTCTGTGAAGAATTTCTTCCTAATGTCCAGCCTAAACCTGCCCTGTTGCAACTTGAAACCATTCCCCCTGGTTCTGTCCCTAATTACCTGTGAGAAGAGACCAGCATCAACCTCTCTACAATGTCCTTTCAAATAATTGTAGAGCATGATGAGGTCCCCCCTCAGCCTCCTCTTCGTCAAACTGAACATACTCAGCTCCCTCAGTCGCTCCTCATAAGGTCTGTTCTCCAGGCCCTTCACCAGCTTTGTTTTCCTCTTCTGCACTCGCTCCACCACCTCGATATCTCTCCTATACTGAGGTGACCGAAACTGAACACAGTACTTAAGGTGCGGCCTTACCAGGGCTGAGTTCACTCAGCCCTCAGGATGGGAGGGGGAGGAGGGGACCCTCACCAGCTTTTTTAAACTTTAGAGAAAACACTGAGTTAAAAATAAGCACAGAATAAATACACTGAGTAGACCCCACAGTTCAAGAAGTCAAATACAACTTTTACATTCCCTGAAGACTACACAAACCTAAAAATAACACCTCCTTAGTCATTTCAGATTTTCACTACAAATACAGGTGCAACTGAAACATTTGCAGATATTTATCTTTATTCAAAGATTTTTTAAAAAAAATTTCAAAATCCTTGATTAAATGACAATAATAGTCAATACAGACCTAGCATGGAAGTATTTTAAAGACTTTATGAGATATCTCTTAAATATTTCACTTTTCCACTACTTAGTATATTTTGTAGCTACATTTCATCATTCATTTTCAAGTTTCAAAGAAATCCTGTAAATACTGTCTCCTTAGATAAAGGCTTTAACAATATTATTTTAAAAACAGAGCACATCAGTAGTCTGAAATCTATGCATTTGCTTTTTTTAAAAAAAAATAAGTTTATATATGTTTTGTTTGTACCTATTTCTCCTGAATATTAACAGGATGAAATATAACTAAAATCTTCTATTGATTCAGAAAAGACAAAAAACAATTAGAAGCCTCTCCTAAAATAGGTAAATACATCTGAAAAATCAAGCTATGTTTCTAAATTATTTTAGACAATCTTAAGAAAGCTGATGGTATCTTTTTGATGGCTCTCCAGGGTACTATGTGCACACAGGAAATCAAATAAAACACTGAAGTGAAAATGTTCTATTTTATAACATGACAGTATTTATATTTTTAGAAAAGCCAATACATCACATAAACAAAATGAGTTGTAGTATTAGTATATTGTCTAACAAGGAGATGTAATCATGTCACTTGTTTTCCTCCAAATAAATGTGTTTGAAAGTGCAGTCTTCTTCAGGCACTGTAATAGCTCTACAAGATGTCTATGTTGATCAAGCCAGTGTATTTTTAGTGTGAAGATTCACCCCAATGGTAACAGCCATTTTACAAGAATACATATGAATCCTACCAAAAGCTGATTAGAAATAATCTATTAGTGAAATGGAAGATTTTTAATATTTGCTGTTATCCTGGGTTTAGGAGTTTTACACGCTCTTTCCAAGTTATTCATTTACATATGCTGAATCTGCTTTGCTATCTACACAAATATCCAATCCCTTACTGGTCTTGCTAATGCATTTGAGAACGTAGCATCAGTGGCACGACAGGTTTGAATTGTACCTCCTGATGGCTAGAGTCATTCGCAACAGAGGTTGGTTGTGATAAGATGCTAGGAACTCAGTGAAGTGTATTACCTATCATCACTTTCCTCTTGGTTTTACTTTAATATGAAAGTATTATAGTAAGCAATTTTTACATTCCTAATAGTGGTGCTTTGTTACTAAGGCATTTCTGCTTGCTCTTGGTGTTATTATTTTGCTCCTCATCCATTTTATGCCCTGTTGAACGGGCACATTAACATTGGAATATGCATGCCATTCCATTACATTTCTCCAGCTACCTGTAGCTGCTTTTTTATTGCAGATACTTCAACAAGTCTAGACTACCATCATGGTTACTGTGTTGGAAATTACAACAGCTGTCACGTAAGTTGAAACCACAAAATTCAATATAGCAACAAAACTCATATTTTGAGATTTATCTCTGGCTTGAAATGTGATTGTTTCACAAACTGCTTCATAAGTTCATTAAAATGACACATCACTGTTTGAGAATAGAGGTTTAAAATATTTTATAATGTGTCTCAGAAGATGACTCTATGGCCTCGCTACATCAAAGTAACATTTTGATATTTCCTTGTTAAAAAAAATAAATTGCTCAAAATAAAAGCAATGGCTGCAGCTGTGATTGATAAATATTGACATACAATATGCAGCCACTCTTCTGTAACTTCTAATGGGCATTTCTAGCTGGCATTTCCAGTAATTCTCCCCTTTTTACCATACCACAGCCTGCAATTCCCCCACAAATATACTTTTCTGCTTCCTTGACTATCTATCAGCCTGTTTATATAGGTTGTCACTTTGTTTTGTTGTTTCCTTGCTTTTTTTTTCTTTTTAGAACTCTGTAGAATTATTTAAAGTTCGTTTGTTCTAGCTGAGGATTTCCAAATATGCTGAGAAAGTCAGTGTCAGCATGAATAACTGTTTTATGTTAGGTATAATTGACTGTATATGTAACCAAGGCTTGGAAAGGGAGCAAATGCTGACCATGGAGAACAACTTCCTTATTAATCCCTAATGTGTTAGGCAATAATTAATACAGATGAAAGTTTTGGATAATTTGAATAGAGGGATCATAGTCGATTTTGCTGCTACAGATGACATCAATCTACCTGCAGATTAAATAAAAGACCAGAAGACCCCGTGATACAGAACCAGAGTAAAGCCAGCAAAGCTTTTCTGTGTTCTCATCAGGAATGGGAAGAAAACAACAAATAAGACCTGTTGTCAAGGTTTATTCTCACCTCCTAGAAGCAATAATGATGTCAACAAAGTCACATAGACTTGTAGAATATCTTAATTAAGAAGATACTCGTAAGAGTCCAAAGTCTTGCTACTCACAGGACTACCTAAAACTAAGCCATATGAGTAAGAGTATTATCCAGATGCTCCCTGAATTCTGACAGGTTTGGCGCTGTGACAACTTCCCTGTGGAACCTGCTTCAGTGACCAACCAACCTCTCAGTGAAGAACTTTTTCTCGTCTCCAAGCTGAACAAATCAAGTGACTTCAGCCACTCCTTATACGTCTTGCCCTAGAGACCTTTTATGTGATAACAGACAAGATATATGCCCACGGAGAATTCTATTACATTCATGTGTTGGAAAGCTGAGAGATATGGCATCCAAAAATATGTCAGATATGTCAAAGACAGGAACAGTTAAAGGGTGTGTGATCCCAGGGAACAGTGCTGTGAGTACAGATTCTGAGGAGAACTTGGGTAATATATTTATAGGTAAAAGTGGGACAATTAAAGTAAAGGCAGCAGGATTTGGTACAAGTTCATAGACTTCGAGTGGCACTACAGGCATGGAGCAACTCAGAATGAAGACGTTATGGCCTCATGAATGTAACGGGGAGAGCAACAAAGGAAACCAATATAAGTGTTTAGCATATAGACAGCTTATGTTGCTTAGAGCAGATAATGGGAAGCCTTTCATATCGCAGTAGAGGCTTGCTTACTTCTTTATGGAAGCTGTATCTGTAAAACTGGAAATATACATAAAGTAACTGTAACATAAAACAAATGAAAAGCATGAACCAAGGAAGTAAACTAGCTACTATGCAATTAACAAAATTGCAACTCTGCACCCAACTCTGTATTTTTTTCCCTATGCAGAACTTGTATCTCTTCTCCAGATTGTGGAGGGTTTTTAGTTTAGGTAAAGTGAAGCAGACTCCAAAATGGAAAGCAACTTGACTTGGTGCAGCATGCAACCACATAAGTCTTCCTTTAAAGCACTGACCTCTGGGGGCATTACGGAGAGATGTCTAAGTAGCATGCCAATTTGCTGTAAATTTCTTGGCTGACAAATATGAACACAGTCTAATGATGCGTGTGGTCTGAATGCTATTTTTTTTTTCTCTATTCACATTCATTTGAAGCTTGCAGAACCTTGAGACAGGTAGTGCAAACTGAATCAGAACAAAACATCAAAATTAGAGACTTTAATGAAGGAAGAAAGCAGTAGGACTCCCTCTGGGACTGGTCAAGGCTCCTTGGTGCTCCATATCACAGCAGGAGTCAGGCCAGACATATAAAAAGGAGACGGTGGATGTAGACTTACTGATTGAGCTGTTTTGCATGGACTGTTTCATCAATTTGCTTTTGGCTGTACAGCAGATGTTTGGTCTGGGCAAAAGCTATTAGAATATATAATCAAGATGGCCCAATTGAACACAACACTCATCTAACTGCAGAGCCAGGTACTGAGACTGTAGCTTTGCAAGGTGAGAGTAAGGCATATCTCAGGATATAAAGCAGTACCGTCACCAGATGCAGTAACCAAATTCAGAGAACCACGCAGATGGCTCTTTGGAACAGAAAAGGCATACTTACATGCTGCTGTACCTTTGCTTCTGGGTCTGGGAAGCCTGGCAACCTGAGATCCAGCTGAGCAGGATGAGATGCTACAGAGAGTATAACAGTTCATTCTCTAGAGACTGTCTAAACCACAAGTAAACAAGTAAAAAACTAGTTGTGAAAGAAAGGTGGGATTGTGTTTACAAGGAAGTAAACATTAGTTCTAAAATATGGAAAGTGACATAAAAATATAAAAGCTAGAGCAATACTTGAGAAGCCAAACTTCATCTCTGTAAGGAAATTAGATTTGCAAAGAGTGAATGACAACAGAAGATAATACGTTGCTTTGTCTAATACTCAGAAAGTATCCAATGATGCTTCTTTCTGTTCTCCTGGTCTCTAGAAATGTAAGAATTGGTCTATAATCATATACTAAAGTCAACGAATGAGGATAAGGAAAGGCTTTAATATACTGTGCTAGTCCCATTTGTACTTTGCTCTTTCACCAATCAATTTGTGCAACGAAGCCTTCACCTGGTAGAAGGGTCTTACATGAAATACAAAGCTCTTAAAACTTGTAATAACTATGGAAAAAGGTAGCAAGTAATAGTATTTATGTATGGGATAGTCTATTCTTCATATTCTCTGCTTCTGCTATTCTCATAGCTATTCAATAATGTGCAATTTCAAATAAAATAAGACAAGTTATTTTTCTCATAGAATACAATACGATGGATTTGAATTTATTATAATTACCTAATCTCCTGCGATTTAATTATATTTAATGTTGTTATATCTTTGTAGAAATAACCAAAATGAATGATGCCTTATTAAGTGTAATTAGGAGCTGATCAATTAAAGAAACTCTTATTAAGAATGATCTTCTTTTCATCCGGTTTCACACTTCAGCTACGGTGTTGTTGATTTAGAATACAGATACTTAAAGTTTTACTGATATATCGCCATGAAAGACTTCAGTAGTGTATGTCACAATTAGAGGAATACAAAAACGTTCTGATAATTTGAAGAGAAATATTGTTGGAAAACTACTGACAGTGTGATGGCCAAGAATCATTAACAATCTGGTGCTTATTTTTGAACAGGTGTACAATTTAATTATGAAAGCCAATGGGCAATATTAATGCCAATTTCAGAGAAGCAAAACACTGCTGGAGGTTCTGAGCCAATGAGGGAATAAATATCTCATTTCAGTCAGACAATCTAGGATAATCAGCAGCAGTCAACATTGCTATGGAAAATACTGCAGGCAAGAAATAGAAATGCTACTTTAATTCTCTGTGGTAAAAATAAGCAGTACTTGTCATACTGACATCTTCCTGCCAGAGTATTTTGCCCTTCATTAGCCCCTGAGATAATTCCAGATCTCATGCAGAATTACAAGGGGCAAGATCTAAATAGGTAAGATGCACATAAGTACTGCATATTATTATTTGGATTATTCTCCTTTTTTATTTAATTACTTTAAGTGACAAGCTTCTAAATTTTGAATTTATCCAAGAGAACAACTATACAAATCTAGAAGATGCAATTTGCATAGGTTCTTAGAAAAAACCTTGCCTGATGGTGGAATGAACTTTTACTTGTAAACTCCATTAATGTTTTTAATACTATTACATGGCACAGAAAAATAACTTTTTAAAAAAACATCCAGTAGAAATTGCCTTAGTATTCTTGGACATTACCCATACCAAAAAGAAGTATACCCCTTGATAATACTAAAAAGTGAATAGCCAATTTAAATTATTTCCTCCCTGCCAAAGACCAGGGATTCCCACCTGTTGAAACATAATAGCTGCTAATTCTTTTTGCCCACATACTTTCACTCCTTTACCTTTGTGTCTTTAGGGTGCCTGTTGTCATATACAGAGTCACATGGGGTCGTCAGACAATAAGAGCTGATGAGACCATATATGACCGCAGATCAGATTCACTTCAGCTATAAATGCAGTCCCACCAGAGGTCAAACTGAGTCAGTCCTCCTGGGAGCAGCAGGTCTGCAGCTGGGGATTCTTCCCTTTGGATTAGGATACTGCCCAAGAAAACTTCCCAGGATTGAGAGCCCTCACCTTATTGGGTGAGTGATTGTGCATTTTTAGTCATCGTTCTAATGTCTGGGAATTCTTAAGACAATTCTTTAGTATTAGTTTTGTTTGACAGACAATCTGTAGTCTACTAATGTTTGCTGGAGCCCTAAACAATTTTGATTAGAATAAATCTCATTTTTAAGCCATTGTCCCACTCTATTCAGCACTTGTCAGGCCATACCTGGAATACTGTGTTTTTGGTCCCTGCTGTACAAAACAGATATGGACAGGTTGAAGAGGGTGCGAAGATCACCAAAGGATGGGGAAGCTGCCACATGAGGACAGGCTGAGAGAACTGGGTTTGTTCAGCCTTGAGAAAAGAAGGCTTAGGGGATGCCTTATCACTGTGTGTCCGTGTTTAAAGGGTGGTTACAAAGAAGATGGAGACTGCTTTTTTTACAAAGAGTCCCATGGAAGAGACTAGGGGTGATGGGTACAAGTTATTCCTGGGAAGATTCTGATTGGACACAAGAGGAAAACTTTTCACAGTGAAAACAACCAGCTATTGGAATAATCTCCCTGAGGAAATGGTGGATTCCCCAGCTTTAGACACTTTTAACATTGAGCTAGACAGAGACCATCTTGTCTAGATGGTATTTTTGCCAAGAAATGTTCCACCAGATGATCCTTCACATCCCTTCCAACCTGATATTTTATGATTCTGTGATAAAAGGACTTGTTAATCTGCTATGAGGCAAAGACAAGACAGTTTAGGAACCATACATTTGTAGACTGTTGTAACCTCTATTAATTCATTTGAAAAATCACTACTTGAAAACAAAACAGTGGTATCCAACCTAAACTCTTTAAATCACTTATTCTAGAACTAACTTTGTAAATTACTTAATTTCAGTATTTCTTTCTTTGGTAGAGCGATTGTGACTATTTTTCAGGCTTTTTTTTTTTTTCACCATGTTGTATTTGGTGGGTGTGTTACAATGAAGTTTATTCAAAATATTTTTTAAGTTTGAATATGATGAACTTTTTCAGAGATTTTCTTTATATTTCTATATAACCTCAAATAAAATCTGTCTTGCTTCAATGATCTTTCTTAAAAGATTTTACCTCTAGATTTAATCATTCTGCCAGGAACATATTATTATTCACAAATCATTAATATCCACATTAGTTTAAAAATTCAAGTAAGCAATTAGAAACATCAGTAGTGGATGCAACAGTGGAAGTAAGTCAATGCAATATGCGTTCTTACATTTTTTTACGAACAAACAATACAACAAACACAGAAATCTTTTTCTCATGGTGTAATGCAAATATACTTCAATGACATCAGAAATGAAAAGATATGGGGTTTTGCTGTTGTTCTTGGTGTTACAAAAAACTTAACAATACTGGCACAGAACAAACCCAGCACCCTAGCTATTCCAAATACATTTAATTCTGAAGAATGCAATCTCAACAATAATATCTTAATCAGACAGTCTGGCAATTTAATATATAAACACAGCTATTATACTAGAATAAAGAAAAAAACCCAACAACCCAAAGCCCAGCCTTCTCACTTAGCAGACTGAGTAGTGTCATTCCTGACAGTAATTATATAGTGCTCAGTATGTAATTTTATGTTTAGTTGATATTTGTAAATTACAAAAAAAACAACCCAGCAACCGTAATTTTGAGTCATACATTTTAATAATTGTTTACTACAAGCATTTGCAACTCATATTAATTTTAAAGAACCGTCTAAGCACTACATTCATAATCATCAAACTTTCAATTTAAAAGACTCAACAACAAGAAAAAAAAAGACTCAGTAAAGAAACTTCACACATGCTTTTTTTTCCCCCCCAGTACTCAAGGTTTGATCACGACATTCAGCATATGAAAGAGTATCACTCTGGAGCTTATATAGCAGGAAAAGTCAAGGATCCAAGCCAATGTTAACTGAAAACTCGAGAAGCATTAACTGATTTTGCAAGGCACCCAAGGCTGCCCACTACCCACTATCTGAGAATCTTTATTAAACCATCACACTCCAAGAAAGCTAAAAATTTGACTGTTCACACTGGAAATTAGACCTTTAAGAAATATTCCCATGGATTTTACTGAATGTGTCCAAACAGCTGCCTGCACATTACAAATGAGAATTTCTCGACACTGCTAGGAAAATCATTGCTACATTCTATGTAAAGGGTGAGTGTCAGGAGGATGGAACCAGGCTCTTTTCAGTGATGTCAAATGATAAGACAAAGGACAATGGATGCAAGCTGGGACATAGAATGTTCCACAAAAACATGAGGAAAAACTTTTTCACTGTGAGGGTGATAGAGCACTAGCACAGGCTGCCCAGAGAGGTTGTGGAGTCTCCTTCTCTGGAGACTTTCAAAACCTTCCTGGACGTGTTCCTGTGTGACCTGCCTTAGGGGATCCTGCTCTTGCAGGGGGGCTGGACTGGATGATCTTTAGAGGTCCCTTCCAACCCCTAACATTCTCTGATGAGACTTCCAGATATCTTTTATTCCAACCCCCCATAAAAAAACATCCCCCCTAAAACAGAGCGGTAGATTATCTTCCTGTTAGAGCTGTGGATGTTTAAGAAAGGTCTTTAGCTTTTGAAACAGAATGAAAACAATGAGAAGGTTAATGTATTCTGTAGGTAGTACCTTCTCAAATGAATTACATTTTAATCTCAAATTGTATCAAATTTCAGAATATATGACAAGTGTTACATAGAGATACATTGATGAACGTATCATATTATAATAGCGAGATCCGTAGCAGTTTAGCCTTGAGTTGCTGGGAACGTCTAACCTTTGATTCTTCTGAAAACTTCAAATTTTATAAACTGATGTTATTTGCGACACAGGTCAGACACACCATAGAAGCTATGTTATATTTCTACTGCAGTAAATATGAATGACTTGAAGCTATGCAAGTATGCTGTCCTTCATAAACTAATATGTTACAGATAATAGGACAGAAAGCATTCGACTTGTTTTTCCAGTCGGAAACTCTGAAACCAAAAAGCTCAGGAGAATAATTAGTTCTTGCCTGTGTATTCACCAAAAGAATTTGGTGAATTTTGCTGACAGGTTTGACCATTTAAAGTATTTGAAAGCACTTGACTTGTACAGTGAGCACTTCCATATGTAATGTATTACTATTTACATCTGAAATTAGTCTCTTCAGCATTACCTTCCTAATGGCTAAAATGAAGGAGATTTGAAGGTGACCTGCTGTAAGAGAAGAGCAAAACCTAAAGGGAGACCGCAGCTTAATTGTTCACTGAAGGGAATTTACAGGCTTGATATAGCATGTATTTCTTGTTTTTTCTCACTAACTACAGTATCTCTAAAAATCATGCTGGAGATAATTTATAAATTACAGCCAAGTTTCTAATGAAATGCTTTTCAGGTGTATCAGCATAAGAAAAATCTCTGTTTATTTATTCAATCAATTTATTGCCAAGTAACTAACTCCACTGCAGTCGAGATAACTTATAAATAAATGTACACTCTTTTGTTATATCTGCAATATTATTACAATTAGTTTTTTTCAAAATGAGTTATCTGTACTTGAATTCTCACACTGAATATGATCTAACAGGCAGGAAAATTTACCATGGAACCCAAGCTGGAGAAATGCTTTGAAGGAGGGGCTCTAATATTTGCTTTTCAGTTCTATAGCACATTGCTAATCTGAGTAAAGGAAAGTAGGAACCCAACCCAGATGGGGATTCTCATCACTGAGCTATTACAAGGTGACAGGAACACATAGGCAATTTCACAGTATAATACTTAATAAACTGTAAACAATAGCTGTAATAAACAGCTATTGTTTAAAAACATGAGTTGCTCCTAACTGAAAATAATCAAGAACAAAATTCAAGTGAAAAACTTCCTTTCAAATATGCTTGTAAAGATAAAACTCTTATTTGACTAATGATGTGGGGATGATTAGCAGCAATATAGTATGAAACATCACATTCTATCTCATATGATCCTGTCTGAAGCTATTGTTAACTTTTGATTAATGTTATTATTTATCTGAAATGTTATATTTAATCATATCTACTCCTAGTCCCTTAAGTATTTGTAGTATTTAATTTCCACCCTTGGCTCCAAAAATTAACCAAGAATTATTCTTGGTCTTATGTGAAAGTCAAATTCTTGCTATACTTGCTTTCAGCACTTTCGAGCTTCATTTTTTATTCTAATTTTGACATGAATAATTTCTCAGTACTTTTAGCTGTGAGCTGTTATAATAAAATGCAACATTGTGAAGAAACTGGTTATTATAACTCCTATTATAAATTCAGAGTGGAAGTCCCTTCATCAATCCTTGCTTCAATTCACATAGAGAAACCATAATTTTCACATTAGTGGCTACTCTAATTAGAGAGGAGTTAGAGCAAGGGAGATAAAACAGGACACAAAAGAATGAAAAAGATTTTCTCTCAACTAGAGAGCTGGACACACTGTGAGGAAGTGATTCCAGGATGCTGTTTTGTAAAAAAAAATAAATTGGAACCTAATATTAATAGCAGTAACGTACAATACAGTCCAAAAAATGTCAAAGACAAATGTATTTTGCTCACCGTACTATGCAAGTGCTTTCATACTGTGCTGGGAAACTATTTGTTAGCAACTTTATGCAGTGACACATCTAACATTGTGGGGTTAAATCTCATATTGATATGCAATGCAGCACTAAATCTGTTTAATATGTCCAAATGTCAGTTTGGTATCTCTTTTTCAACTCCTTCTTCTTGAAGCATAATTGGAAGGTACAAGAAAAAAAAGATGGTTTGGGTTCGAAAGGTTTTTCTTTCATAGTCTTTCAACTTTCTCCACTTAGCAAGTGCAAACATTCAATCTGAATTATTTAGGTGACTGCCTCTGTTATAAATTAGAAATGCCAAAGCAAAGTAAGGTTATCAAGCTATAAATACGATAGCAGTGTTGAAATATCTAGCTGGATGTAAATTCTGAATGTCAAGTCTTTCTCTACAGAAAATAAGGGCTGTTCTGAAAATGAATATTGCCTGCTGGAAACAATGTGCAGAACAGTTCTAATTTGCTGGTCACCTATACTTTGAAACACCATGTAACTCTAACTTCCCTCTCCAGTGTGAGCTCAAGTTTATTTGACTACAAACCTCATATAGGCCTATGTACAAACTCAGCCAACTTCGGATTAAACATGGGAAAATACTGACTGATGAACCTCTCCACTTTACTTTTATTTTACTATTTATCCCAGGTCCTCTTTCTCAGCAAAAATTTCCATGAGCCCAGGTTTCACATTGTTACATTATCTTCTGTGTAGCCTCCCTGTTTGCATTGATTAAGTGGAGCAAGACTTCCGAATCTTGTTTCAGAAGAGTGCCATTGGTAGCAATGAGATCCCAATGAGTCCTATATCATATCCGTCCACTACATCTTCAGAGGAAAGGCTTCTGTTCTCCAAAAATCTTTCATAGTTTTGTTCCAAAAGGACAAGTGGGTTTTGCAGTTGTTGTGAAGCATGAGACTTAGGAAATTAGACTACAAGAAATCACTGCTTTTGAATTCTCAATTCGAGAAAGATAATCCTGCTTAAAATCTGGCCCTGATGAACTCATTGACTTCAGAAGACCAGGATTTTAACCTTTGTTTTAATCCCTTACATTTCACCATTAGTTTGTCTCTTCTCTCAGGCTGCCTCCTGAGCAAAAATACACTTTACCAGAATGCATATATTTCTTCTGTGTAGGAGGAAAATGGAGGTCCTTTTTGTAATGTACATTTGCATTTAAATTGCTGCTATGGAATATAGGGAATGCATTACTCTTTAAGTTTTTTCTCTAATAAAATCTCATGTTATCAATACTCAGTTATTGTGCTTCCTTCACTATTAGCACGGCAGTACGGTGAGTTAATTAGTCATGTTAATAAAATGTGAATGTTCCCTAAAAGATAATTATTAAACAGGAAATTGCATCTTATCAGGAAAATACTAACTTTTCCTCCTGAAACTTTTTTTTAAAACTTATTTTTCTCTATAAAAGATTATTTGATGACTTTAATTTTCTCCTATTTTTCCTTTATTCATGCTAAAATTGGACAACCATCATTTTTCCAATCTAGCCTTTATGGTTTATTAAGAATCTTCAATAGAAATAACATTTCTACTCATTAGTTATATACGCTCATTGAATGCTGATGTGAACATGTGGCTATAGCTTCATGAAATCAATAGAACTTTCTTAAATTGCCAGTTCAGTTCATGCATTAAGTGGACATTTTTCATCTTTCCAGTTTTCTGAAACAAACTCGTATTAGGCACTAGACTAATCTTCACTTACTCTGATGAATATTGTCTAGAATTAGGAAGGATCATCACTTTAATAATGTAAATTTAAATTCCCATGAAAATATTGCTGAGTGTTTTCCTTTCTCATCACTTATGTTTACATGGTTCTTTACATGTGTATTTTTTAAAATGAGGTAGCAGAAAAAAAATTTTGACAATACATTTAGACTAAGCAGGATGAGCACTGCAGCCATATTGATTTGTCCATCATTTGTTTTATCGCTTACTTTGCACTCAGATTAAGAAATGCAGATTAACTAAGAAAATTTACTGTTAATTTTATGCTTGTGTGAAGCTAGAAGACATTACCAAATAATAAAATATATATTTCATTGGACACAGACAACATTTTTCCTCTCTCTGTCCCTTAGATTTGATATATTCAGATCTGAGAGAGAGATGGTGGAAGAGAAGAAGCAAGCTAAAATATAAATCAGACATAATGTTAAGTACCTGCCCTTGCCTTCTTACTTAAATTTTAGCCAAAATGTTTTAGAATTTTAATACCATCATTTTAATATTATTCCTCTCTTTTTTCCTATCTCTCTTCCCCTCCCCTCCATTATTTTTCATGTTCTCCATTTTCAACATGGACATATCCACTTGCTGACAAACAATGGTACAAAAAATATATATGAATATTTTTTCCATAGAAAGCAAACTAAGATATGAACCACAAAATGTTGCATTTCAGTTGGATTTAGGAAGTGATTATATTTCACAGAATCACAGAATCATTATGGTTGGAAAGGACCTCCAGGGTCATCAAGTCCAACTTTTTTCCCAATATTTCTCTAACCACTACACCATATCATCAAGCGCCACATCTACTCGTTCTATAAACACATCCAGGGGGGGCGACTCCACCACCTCCCTGGGCAGTCTGT
>NW_009721012.1:0-2325 GCF_000703405.1 Apaloderma vittatum
AGGGAGAGGGAGAGGGAGAGGGAGAGGGAGCCAGCCCAAACCCAGAAATGTTTAACACTTACTGCAAAATAATCTGAGAGCTGCAAAAATACTTTCAACATGGAATTGATTCATATTTTTTGTATTATTCAGTCACTTATGTTGAAAAAAATATTTTCTTGAAACTGAATTGTAATTAGCTACAAGATGACTTTCTACTTTTCCAGTACTAAGTCACAGGGAACTCTAATCTTAGAAATATATGAATGGCATTCAATGCCAGCTGAGCTTATTTTTTTTTTCCTCTTTTAGTTTTGTCTAATTAAATCTTGGTGACATGACAAAGCAATTTCCCAAAGGGCTATCTGATGTCACTTTTTTATAAGCATAATTTCATTGTAGAGTGAAACTCATCTTCAGAGAGAAAACAAGGCAATGCTAGGTAGTGACCTCAAATCTATCTAGACCACCAATCATTCCAGGGAAGGAAGAAAAATCAAATTAAAATTCTTAGCTGGTGTAAGGCTGGCAAGCTCTACAGAGCTGTCTGTACTGATGTTAGATGACTTATATCAGCTAAAAAGCTAAGTTTCTTTTCCCTGACAGTCCTTAGCTTGAACTGCAGATAATTAGCATGAAATGCTTTCAATTTCAAGTATTTATATAAATAGCACTCTTAATTTATTCGTAGGAGTAGCTAGTAAAGGAATTTCCCATAAACAATGTGGCTGATTTAATTTCTGAAGACCTTAACAGTAATAGGATCTTGTTCTCCTGGCCTTTGAAACTTTTAGTGTCCTAGACTGACTTCAATTTCTATCATTCTGATGTAAATTGAGAATAGTTGCATCAAGTCACTGGACACTGGACCACTGTACAATTCCAAATAATATTTAATAGTATATCTGGAGCAATCTGTTTGACTTAAGGATGACATTTAATGCATATTAATTAGTAGATTAACCAAAAAGTGATAGCATGAAGTATTTCAAAGAGTATGTTCGTATTTTTCATATGTGTAAATCCTGTGATGTGATGTCTGGAAAGTATGGGCCTAGCTGGGTGAGGGTAGGCTTACAAATGATGTCCTTAAATGCAAAGATTAACAGTCCCTCCTTATGCTCCAGGTACAATGACTTCCTTAAAATGAAGAAGAAAAGGATGAAGGCAGAGACAACATGGTGCTGCTCCAGGCAGAATATGGCACTGAATGAGGAAATGAACCAGTTTCTTTCAGTGTTTGATATGTTAACTGTAATTCCCAATCAGTTTTCCTGTACTAACATGACGTTGTAACCATGCTGGTAAATTCCTGGGTGTCTAGGTGGAGGCTTAAGTTCAGAAAGGGGGCTCAGAAACTGGCCCTGTCCAACTTGATTGTCATTCATCATTTGGCAAAATGGTTACTGTGCTTATCTTCAAATAGAATTAGTCTTTCTGGGGAGTATTTTAGATGAAAATGGATAAACTGCTAGTCAGTACCAACCAAAGCCTATTGCCTCTATTTGTTAAATATTAACTAATGCCTACTGGCTCGATCCACATGGGGACTTGCATGAGATTCAAGTGTCTAACTATTTCTACATGTTTTCCTAATTCAAACCTGCTAACTCCTGCAATCCAAACCCCACTAGCTGCTGACTGACTCCAAACATGTTTATTGTTGCAGAACAGACAGATCTTTAATGTCAGAATCTCAGTGTGCCAGAAACATTTTACTTCTAATACTGCAGAATAGGTTTGCCTCTACTGTCATATCTATAGCCTGCTCCTTTGCATGTCTTTGCTGCCAAATCAGATCTGTCCTGTGTTCTTAGATGTCAATAAACCAGGCTGTTGATGAGAGAGGGTGTAAAAGACCTCAATGGAGATTCCAGTAATAGGAGAAACTACAAAAGGATCCAACACAGGCTTTTTAACGTTCAGATTTGTGCTTTATTCTGAGCCATCAGTCTGTGTGGTACAAAATACGCTACAGCTAAATGAATGCTTGGAGTTAAATTTACAAAGCCTGCAGTCCAATTTCCTGTTTGAACTATGGGTGGTGGAATCTACCTTATTCAGTAGAGGACACTGTTACATCATAGAATATTCTGTTATAAATCTATTGTGATTCATAGAATCATAGAATGATTTGGATTGGAAGGGACCTTAAAGATCATCTTGTTCCAAAATTCCTGCCATGTGCAGGGACACCTCCCACTACATCATGCTGCTCAAAGCCCCATCCAGCCTGACCTTGAACGCTTCCAGGGAGGGGGCATCCACAGCCCCCCTGAGGAACCTGTTCAAGTGCCACACCATCGTCAGGGTAAAGAATTTTGTCCTTATATCTAGTCTAAACCT
>NW_009721012.1:2445-15504 GCF_000703405.1 Apaloderma vittatum
CCCGGGACCCTCTCCTTCCCCAACCTAAACAAGCCTGACTCTCTCAGCCTGTCCTCATAGCAGAGGTGTTCCAGGCCTCTGACTACCTTGGTAGTGTTCCTCTGGACTCGTTCCAACAGCTCCATGTCTTTCTTGTGTTGGGGACTCCAGAGCTGGATGCAATATTACAGGTGGGGTCTCACAAGGGCAGAGTAAAGGAGCAGAATCACCTCTCTCAACCTGCTGGTCACATATTTCTTGATGCATTCCAGGAGATGGTTGGTTTTCTGGGCCACAAGCACACACTGTTGACTGTCATCCACCAACATGCCTGAATCCTTCTCCCCAAGACTTCTCTCAATCCACTCATTGCCCAGCCTGTATCTGTGCTTGGGAATGTCTCGACCCAGGTACAGGACCTGACACTTAGCCTTGTTAAACTTCATGAGGTTGGCCTGAGTCCACCTCTCAAGCCTGTCAAGGTCCCTCTGGATGGCATCCCTTCCCTCCAGCTTGTTGACCACACCACACAACTTTGTGTCATTGGCAAATTTGCTGAGGGTATGCTCAGTGCCACTGTTCATGTTGCCAACAAAGATGTTAAATAGTACCAGTCCCGGTACTAATGCCTGAGGGACACCACTTGTCACTCATCTCCGCTTGGACATTGAGCACTGATCACATCTCTTTGAGTGAGATCTTCCAGCCAGTTCTCCATCCACTGAGTGATCCATCCATCAGATTCATGTCTTTCCAACTTGGAGACCAGGATGTTGTATGGGACAGTGTTGAAGGCCTTGCACAAGTCCAGGTAGATGACATCAGTTGCTCTTCCCTTGTCAATTGATTCTGTTACTCCGTCATAAAAAGCCACCAGATTTGTCAAGCAGGATTTTCCCCTGGTGAAGCCATGTTGACTGTCATCGATTACCTCCATGTTTTCCATGTGCCATAGCAGACCCTTCAGAAGTATCTGCTCCTTGTCAGATAGTATCTGCCTTGTCAGGCACAGAGGTGAGATTGACCCAGCTGTAGTTGTCTGGGTCTTCTTTTTTTCCCTTTTTGAAAATGGGGGTGATGTTTCCCCTTTTCCAGTCAATAGGCACTTCATCAGACTGCCAGAACCTCTCAAATATGATGGAGAGTGGCTTAGCAACTTCATCTGCCAGTTCTCTCAGGACCTGTGGATGGATTTCATCAGATCCCATGGAATTCTACACCTTCAGGTTCTTTAAATGGTGTCGAACCTGATCTTCACTTACAGTGAGTGAATTTTCCTTCTCTCAGCCCCTGCCTTTGGCTTCTGCAACTTGAACAGTGTGGCCAATGAAGACTGAAGCAAAAGAGTCATTGAGAACCTCTGCCTTCTCCATATCCTTCATGACCAGCTCTCCTGTTCCCTTTCGGAGAGGGGCCACATTTTCCCTAGTCTTCCTTTTATCATTGACATGCCTATAAGAATTTTTCTTGTTACCCCTGATTTCTCTGGCTAGATTTAATTCTCTCTGGGCTTTAGCTTTCCTAACCTGATCCCTGGCTGCTTGGACCACTTCCTTGTATTCTTTCCAGTCTATTTGTTCTTTCTTCCACCTCTTTTAAATTCTTTTTTTAAGTGTGTCCAGAAGCTTCTTGTTCATCTATGCAGGCCTTCTGACATTCTTGCCTGCCTTGTTCCCTTTCAGAATGCATTGCTCCTGGGTGTGGAGGAAGTGGTCCTTGAATATAGACCAGCTTTATTGGGCCCCTCTCCCTTTCAGGGTTTCATCCCATGGTACTCCACTAAGCAGATCCCTGAAGAGGTAAAAAAATGTACTCTCGAAGTCCAGGGCAACCAGCATGCTGTACACTCTCCTTGTTGCCCTGAGGATCTTGAATTCTATCTAGCACTTCATGGTCACTGCAGCCAAGACTTCCCTTAAGTTTCATATTATCCACCAGCCAGATTCATCTAGTCAAGTTTATTTTATTTTTCATGAAGGAATTAGAGTGTGATTTCCTGGTTCAAGTCCTTGTTTCTATGGTAGATTATATTTTTAATCAAAGATTGTTAAATATATGTGCTTGTGTGTGTACATAAATGAAAAGACAAGAAGAATGGAACTAAAATCTTACTTCAAGTATTTGCAGAATTTTGAAAGTAAAAAATCACCTTTTAGAAGAAAAAATTGAGATATTACTTGCTGGCCTTCTCTCAAAGCTGTGAATAATTCAGAATATAGATAGAGTATACTGTAAGTTGTATTCTGAAGCCCAGGAGTCTTCTGTTCTGATTCACCATCTAAAAGTTAACTAGTCATTCCAATCAACCTTTACACTCAGAAGAGAAATTGTCATCTTCAGGGAGTGATTCTTCTCCTTATAAGACAAAAAGTTGATGCAAGAAGGGGGAATTAGTCACTGAACATATCTATTTCTCAACAGTGATTATAATGGGTGGATAGTGCGGACATAAGGCAGATGAATTCCATCACTACTGACCCATCCTGCACAACATGCAGGATCTTGGATTTTTAAACAATTAATGTTTTTTATGCACTAGATATAGAGCTCAAATACTTGGTCTGGATGTGTCAAACCAAACTCCATTAGACAACTAAATGTGTAAAAACAAAGCATGTAGTAATACAGCCAAAGATATCTTTTTTTTAAAAAAAGGTAGCTTATATCTAAAGGAGGTAGATGGGAAACTTTTACAAAGAGATGGAAAGACCTACCGTAAAGGTATTTTTTCGTTTGTTTATTTTAAGCCGGTCATCAATTCCAGTGAAAATTTAAAGAGCTAGAAGAGGGAATTACAGAACGCAGTTTGGTTTTATGCAATTAGCACTATCATCCCCAAAGCAGGCTACATTGGTACTGGAAGAAAATATTGTAAAGCACAATATAGTTTTGGAGTGCTGAGATGCTAAAGTAAAAGTGTAGAGATGCCTCAATAAGCACCTTCATAAAACAGTGCCTAGTAAATAGAGACAGGAAGCACAAGTCTGAAGAGTTTCATCTATAAGCAGCTGTTATGTTTGCTTTTAATTTCTAAGATTTATAACTCCATTATAAAATCATACCTAGTTTATAGACAAGTTTATATGGAAAACATGCTCAGTTAAAAAGAACTCTATTATGACTGTTTATTTTTGAAGGCTATAGACTTGCTTTGGTTTTCAATATGAAAACTGGCTGGTCATTGCTGCCTTTTATATGTTTGATGCCGAGAAGGATAGAGGAGATGACAATAGTAGTCACTTTGCTTAAAAACAGTTTTTGCTAGTAGAAGGAAGACCAGAAACAAAGATGTTCTGTATGGGAGAGAGCAAAAAACATGCAATAGGGTAAAATCTGTTTCTTGCTTTCTGCATAGAATTTATTTTGTAGGGTATTTTCCTACACCCTCCTTGCAGTTCAAACTACTGTGACTGAAAATAAGGGCTAAAGTATATTTTTTGGGGGGATGGCTATGTGTACTGGATCTGACTGGAATGGAGCAGCCAGTGTGGTGCTATTTTGGATGTCTGACTCAAATGGTGTTATAATCAGCAGCCCTGATTAACAGAGGAGGTCTCCAATGACTAGAGGCTTGCCAATGTGCTGGCCTGTCTACAAGATGGCCTAGCCAGCATGGGTTCATGAAAAGCAAGTCCTGCTTGTAGCAGTCTGACCTCCTTCTATGACCAGGTGACCCACCTAGTGGATAAGGGAAAGACTATGAATGTTGTCTACCTGGACTTTAGTAAAGCCTTTGACACCATCTTCCACAGCATTCTCCTGGAGAAACTGGCTGCTTATGGCTTAGACAGATATACCCTTAGCTAGGTGAGAAACTGGCTGGGTGAAAAAAGAGCCAAGAGTGGTGGTGAATCAAGTTAGTGGCCAGTGACAATTGGTGTTCCCTAGGACTCAGTTTTGGAGCCAGTCTTCTTTAACATCTTTATCAATGATCTGGATAAGGCCATTGAGTACACCCTCAGTAAGTTTGCAGATGACACCAAAATGAGCAGGAGTGTTGACCTGATTGAGGACAGGAAGGCTCTTCAGAGGGATCTGGATAGGTTGCATTGATGGGCCAAGGTCATTTTTATGAGGTTCAACAAGGCCAATTGCCAGGTCACAACAATCCCAGGCAACACTACAGGCTTAGAGAAGAGTGGCTGGAAAGCTGTCAGGCAGAAAAGGACTTGGAGGTGTTGGTTGACAGCTGACTGAACATAAGCCAGCAGTGTACCCTGGTGGCCAAGAAAGCCAATAGCATCCTGGCCTGTATCAGAAATAGTGTGGCCAGGAGGAGCAGGGCAGTGATTGTCCCCCTGTACCTGGCACTGGTCAGGCCACAGCTTAAGTACTGTCTTCAGTTTTGGGCACCACAGTATAAGATATCTAGGTGCTGGAACGGGTCCAGAAAAGAGCAATGAAGCTGGTGAAGGGATTTATGAGGAGCAGCTGAGGGGGCTGGGATTGTTTAGTCTGAAGAAGAGAAGGCTGACGGAAGACCTTATGGCTCTCTGCAACTACTGTGAGGTGAGTGTTGGTCTCTTTTCCCAAGTAATTAGAGACAGGATGAGAGGAAATGTGCTTAAGTTGCAGCTGGGAAGGTTTAGACTGGATAGTAGAAGAAATTTATTTACTGAGAGAGTGGTCAAACATTGGAACAGGCTGCCCAGGGAAGTGGTGGAGTCAATCCCTGGAGGTGTTCAATAAGTGTGCAGACATGGCACTTAGTAGACATAGTATGTAGTCTACAGTAGACATGTAAACTTCATAGACAGACAGGAGTGACTGCTCGTTCACAAGCCCTGGTCCTCATGGGGGACTTTATCTACTCCAATATCAGTTGGAGAGACAACAGAGAAGGGCATAAACATCCAGGAGATTCCTGGAATGCAAGTAATAGAGGAACTAATGAGGAGAGGTGCCATGTTAGACCTTGTTGTCACCAACAGGGAAGGTCTGGTGGGCAGTGTTAAGCTCATGGACAGCCTTGGCTGCAGTGACCATGAGATGATGGTGTTTAAGATCCTAAGGGCAGCAAAGAAGGGGACACTTTGCAAGCTTGAAACCCTAGACTTTGACCTCTTCAGGAACCTCCTTGGTAGTATAACATGGGAAAAAGCCCTGGAAGAATTGGGAGCCCAGAAAAGCTGGTTGACTTTTAAGGATCATCTCCTTCATGCTCAAAGGCACTGCATCCCTACAAGGAAGAAATCTGGCAAAAATTCCAGGAGACCTATATGGATAAACAAGGAACTCCTGGCCAAAATCAAACACAAAAGGGGAATCCACTAAGGATGGAAGCAGGGACTGTTAACTTGGGATGACTATGAGTAGATTGCTCGTGAAACTAGAAAGGTTAGAAAAGCTAAGGCCCTGATGGAATCAAATCTAGCCAGGGACATTAAAAATAACAGAAAAGATTCTACAAGAATGTGAAAGAAAAAAGAAAACCAAGAAAGAATGTGAGGCCTCTCTGGAGGGACACAGGTGACCTGGTTATGGAGGATATGGAGAAGACTGAAGTAGTCAATGAATTTTTGCTTCAGTCTTCACTGATAACCACTTGAGCCACACCACACAAGTCACAGAGGGTATTGGCTGGGTCTGAGAGAGTGAAGAACCACCCAGAGTAAGAGGCGATCCGGTCTGGGAACACCTAGAGAACATGAAAGGGCAAAAGTCCATGGGACCTGATGAGATACAACCACAGGTCCTGAAGGAGCTGGCAGCTGAAGTTGCTAAGCCACTAGCCATCATATTTGATAATTCATGACAGTCTGGCAAAGTTCCTAGAGACTGGAAAAGAGGAACCATAACACCCATTTTTGAAGAGGGAAAAAAAGAAACCCCAGGGAACTATAGACCAGTCAGCCTCACCTCTGTGTCAGGTAAAATCACGGAACAAATCCTTGTGGTAACAGTACTAAAGCACATGAAAAATAACGAGGTGATTCCTGTGAGCCAATATGGCTTCACTAAGGACAAATTGTGCATGACTAGTTTAGTGGCCTTCTATGATGAAGTTACAGTTCTGGTTATTATGGGAAGCGTAACTGACACCATTTACCTGGACTTGTGCAAGGCATTTGGCACTGTTCCACATGACATCCTTATCTCTAAGATGGAGAGACACGGACTTGATGGATGGACCACTCAGTGGATAAAGAACTGGTTGGAGGGTCTCAAATTGTTGTCAATGGCTCGATGTCCACATGGAGATCAGTGACAAGTGGAGTTTCTCAAGGGTCTGTTCTTCATCCAGTACTGTTCAACATCTTTGTCAGCGACACGGATGATGGCATCGAGTGCACCCTCAGCAAGTTTGCCGACGACACGAAGCTGTGTGGTGCAGTGGACTCACCTGAGGGAAGAGATGCCATCCAGAGGGACTTTGATAGGCTTGAGAAATGGACCAGTGCAAACTGCATGAGGTTCAACAAATCAAGATGCAAGGTCCTGCACCTGGGTCAGACCAATCCCAGGCACAATTATAAACTGAGTGCAGAGCGGGTTGAGAGCAGCCCTGAAGAGAAGGAATTGGGGCTTGTTGATAGATGAGAAGCTCAACATGAGCCGGCAGCACGCTCATGCAGTCCAAAAGGTTAACCATGTCCTGGGATGCATCAAGAGAAGCGTGGACAGCAGGTCAAGAGAGGTGATTCTCCCCCTTTACTCTGCCGTTGTGAGACCCCACCTCAAATACTGTGTCCAATTCTGGTGTCCCCACCGTAAGAGGGGTATGGATCTGTTCAGAATGAGTGCCCCAAAGATGACCCAGGGGCTAGAACACCTCTGCTATGAGGATAGGCTTATGGAGCTGATATTGTTCAGTCTGGAAAAGAGAAGACTCTGGAGGGACCTAATAGCTGCCTTCCAGTACCTGAAGCGAATCTACAGGAAGGCTAGGGAGGGACTTTTTGCAAGAGCGTCCAGTGATAGGACAGGGGGAAACGGGTTTCAGTTGAAAGAGAATAGGTTTAGATTGCATCTTAGGAAGAAATTCCTCAGTACAAGGGTGGCAAGACTCTGGAATAGATTGCCCAGAGATGTTGTGGATGCCCCCTCCTTGGAGATGTTCAAGGCCAGGTTGGATGAGGCCTTGAGCAACCTTGTCTAGTTAAGTGTATCCCTGCCTATGGCAGGAAGATTGAATTAGATGACTTCTAAGGTCCCTTCCAGCTTAAGATATTCTATGACTAAGATATGATTTATTAGTCATGGTAGTGTTACATTGACATTTGGACCTGATGTGCTTAGAAGTCTTTTCCAACCTTAATATTCCTATGATTCTATAATACGCCAGTGTTTTGGGTATTGCTGCAGAGGTAGGTTCCTATCACTCTCCTGTCACAAGAAGGTGTGGGGATAATGAGCAAGCAGGTCTGTGGGTGCTTAGCTGCTGGCTATGGTCAACCTATCACACAGTGGAAAAGTTTCCAGCAGATAAATGCTATTGAGGAATTAGCAAAAGTAGAATACTTTCCAGTAATTCAAGTAACTTATATTGTCCTTTTGTACTGAATGAGAGAAAAAAACCATGAGTCTTGTAACCTATTCCAGATTTCTCCACTAATATGAGATGATTCACCTTCTCAAAAATGGGTTTCTTACTCTTTAGTCAGATGAATTCCATGCATCGTGAGAACTGGTCTCAGTGAAGGTTCAGCTAGGCAAGAAACTTAAATATAAAAAATTTATGATGGCAAGAAGAACCAAGTAGGTAATCCAAGATCACTTGGATTGGCTTGGAGAACTGGAATGCTGACAACATTATTACACATCACTTCGGAAATACATATTTAGTAATTAGCAATAAACCCACATATTTCTTAATTTCCTGCTGTGTGACAGCCAGATTAGTGCTTGAAGGGATTATAGTATCCCTCTGTGGGTGGGATACAAAATTATATTAAAAAAAAGGTGAGAATGAATCGATGGGCTATTTCAAACCAGACATTGCATTCTCAAAAGTAGGATGGGAAAAAAATCACATATGTAGAAAAAGATGTCTCTGGATGACAGAAATTGTGAGTGACAGCTGAGGTGATATGAAATAAAATAGATCTCAACTGAAAACTCCTATAATAAGTAAGAACTGCTGTCCAATGCAACACAACAGAATATTTAGATGATTAACTTGCTGGACAGTTATGAGACACAATCTTAGTAACAGACATTTGAACAATTCTGTTAAAAAGATATGTCAAGTGGGCTACAAAGGAAAAAGGACGAACAACAAGAAATTACAGGGGATTAAAAATCAGAATCAATGGAATATAATATCGATAGATAGGAATTAATTAAAATTGTGTTCCATTTAATTTTTTAAGTATTTAAGTATTTGTTGTTTCATGGTGAGCCACAACATCTGTAATATATTAATGACAAAATCAGTTGTTCAAATTAAAAGTTAATTTAAGTTCATTAAGATGGCACTTTTCAAAAGAGGACTATAATTATTTTAATAAGATATATGGGGGGAAATTTATTTCAGTACCTCGGCTATATTCAAACTGTAATGAAGTCAACAGCTGCAAGCTTAGCGTGAAATATTATATAGTTCAGCATGCTAATATAATTGTTATTTCTATCGTTAAACAAAAGGTTAATTATAGAGCAAGAGAATAATGTTGTGGAAAAGTACACCAAAGCTCTGTAAACAGATCCATACTTAAATATAGCAAAATGTAAAGGATAGGCAGATGAAATGTCAGTGTCATACAGGAATTAAAGTACATTTTAAAGTATTCCTATTTGCTTTGTATAGTCTGTATCTAGGAGTAATAAAATT
This sequence comes from Apaloderma vittatum, assembly GCF_000703405.1. Lineage (NCBI taxonomy): Eukaryota > Metazoa > Chordata > Aves > Trogoniformes > Trogonidae > Apaloderma > Apaloderma vittatum. The sequence continues at coordinate 11,198 of NW_009721012.1, forward strand.
CCATGCCATAATGAAATTCATCTGTTTTCAGAAAAATTAACACAGATCAGACAACTTCTTCATCTCAGCCATTCTGGTCAGCTTCATCAGCAATGTTCTATGCTCTTTGCTTTCTAAATGCAATTGAATGGTCCTTACTTTCCTCCCGAATTCCCTCATCAACCTGTATGGTATCATTCGCCAATGCACTCTTCCATCTCAACCATTCTCATGTGAGGTCAGTGGTGCAATAAACAGACTGCAATTCTTGATTTTTCGAGTACTTGGCTGTAAGAATAATATAATTACTTTACTGTTTCAGACCAAATGGTTAGGTTGTCTAGATCTCTAGCACAGACCAGCAACAGATGCTTAGGGAAGAGAATATCAACAAGCTATTTACTGTAAAATGTTAAGTTCAGCACAGTTCTATGCTCTTGTTTAGAGTATTATCTTAATAAGTGGAATATGGAGAAGGAGTGAGAACTTCTGCTGTACTTTCTCTTGTCCATGCAAATTCATAATGTTGGCAGGGTTTTTTCAGTGAGCCAAATTCTGTTCTTGGGTATGCATATATACACCACAATTTTTTTTACAACAATGGAAATTGCCTGTCTGTATCTTCAAGTTGATTTTGTCCCATTGATTTTTGTTGACATTTGGTGGAAGCCTATGGAAAAAGCAATAAATATAAACGTAAATGTGAGAAAAATGTGTGAATTTATTGACAGTGTGAAGCTTAGAAATATCTATAGTGATTTTCAATGCCAGCAATAATGTTTAAAAGAATACTCTTTGACTAGCTGATTTTATTTTGTGGAAATGGGAGGCCTGGAAACCTGTTATTAAGGTAACTGTTAAAGAAATTGTCTTAGAGCAAGCTACAACACTCTAGCAATAAATTTGTCAGTTACAATGAAATGTTTCAAAGATATATTTCATTTTAAGTGCATCAGTAAGTTGGTGGTTTTTTGTATTTTTTTTAAAATAATAAATGACCCTAAAACTTTTCAGCATGTTTTAAACAGAGAGATACGAAGTATTTTGAAAATACTTGGTGTTATTCTTGGCTCCATAGTAATGTAAATTTTGTTTTCTACTCCTTAAAATTTTCTTCTATATTAGTTAATTTATTTACAAATTAATAAACATAATGTACAAGAGAGTCTTAATAGTATGAGTTACACAATCAAATATTAGTTGTTCTTAATTTCCCCTCAGATATTTTGAAGCAGTGAGATTTATTTTCTAGTTTTGTTCTTCTTTCTATACAGACTGAGGCCACAGAGAGGAGAACCACATCATGTTACAATTTTTTTTCTGTCAAATTTTGTATTGTTTCCCCCTATTATTTTCACTTGTTCTGGATGTCAATGGTGTCTCTATAGAGATCAAGAAAAGCAGAAGAAATACATGGAAATAAATCTGGGTATTGGGGCAAAACCCTTAAGAAACTGTGTGGTATGGAAGGACAGAAATCCTGGGCAGAATAAATGCAAAACAAAGCCTAAGTGAGGAGAAAGAACTTGCACAGACACTAGAGGGGAAAATAAATGGAAGAAAACAGAGTAAGCAGGGAGTCAATTTTGCAGAGAAAGAAGGCAAAGGTGGAAAAGGGATAGATGTAGACCACCATCAAGTTAAGAGTTCACCTCTTTTTGCCCCTTGTTGGTTTTCACTGTACCGTGTGACATTTATTGGTGTGGTTTTAGTGCTCTGTATTAACTTCTTCCTAGTATTTTGCAAGTTTCTGAAATCCAAAGGATTACAAGAGAAAGGATTTCTTACTGTCATTTGAGTAGTCAGTGAATACTTCAGTTTCTTATATTAATGCTTCTATGTCCCATTGTCCTTATTGTTACAGTCTTACATATTCTGAAACTTCACAAAAAGGTGAGGATTTCTAATTGTGTTCATACATCCCTCACTATTCATTATTTTCTACTGATTTTGACAACATCTTATTTTTACCTAGGTAATATAATCATCACTCTTCCATGAGTATTGACTATTGTTAAACTTTAAATTTTAAAACCTAAATTACATCAGAATTTTGAAAATTATTCTTTGCTACTATTGCTACTTGTTACTATTGGAAATGATAAGAGAGAATTGGAAAGAGCATAACACACCATTTCATAAATAGTATATTGTGGACCTTTCTTGTAATTGGAATTTACATTGATTTCTTGTGGAGAGTTTTAAAACCAGTTTACTTACAATGATGGAAAGCATACTACGGACACCCTTCATTTTAGTTAAGAATATATTTTAAGCATTTAATCTAAATGGAATGAAATGGAACAAAGATATCTAAAATAAGACTATTTAGTCCACTATACTTATGCTAGTGTTACTTCTGATATACTGTTAATTTTCTCAAATGCCTTTTAAATTTTTCTAGTTTTTGCCATTGGTTTCCTTTTAAATTTTTCCAACTATTTCAAACATATTGATTATGTTTCAGAGCATCACTTTGATATATATAAAAACTATATAGAAATAATGTAGTTGATTACTGAAATTCCACCTACAGTAATACGATATCTGCAGCTGACTAAATAAAATATGCAAGATAATTTAATAATTTGAAGAAGGAATGGAAAAAATAGCTGTATTAAATAGAATGCCCAGAAGGTCATGGTAATGGACTGAAGAAATGTGGGTAATGTTAAAATAATACACATTTAATTTCAACTAAGTTATTAATTCTACTATGACATGTGAAATACAGGGGTTTTTTTAGTTGCTCTAGTTAAAAAAGATTAGAATGAAAATTGAAACTTTCACTATACAGTTCTATTTGGCAAGAGACAAGAACTTGTTTTTCTTTACTTTTCCTGGGTCATCACATATCATAGAGTCTATTAGGTAGATTAAAAGACTGGAAATGAGAATCCCCCTAGGTCCCTAAACTTTTATGGATTCAGGCAGATGAAAAGCTGAATAGTAAGAAATCCTTCTGATAATAATAATAAAAAATAAAAAGAAGAGGTATGATCTTGTGGTACTCAAGAAGCAGACCAACCCTGAAAAAAATAAAAACAAAACCAACAGCGAGAATTTAGTGAAGACAAAGAATCGAATTATGTACTGATTAACATGGATCGTGACACGGATATCTATTAATTTTAAAGCAATTCAGCAAAAATACATCTGTGTATTGGGGAAAAATACAGTGGATATGTAAAGGCTAACATAAGTTTCAATTTTTTTCTTTTGCATTTACTAATCTCGGTCAGGAAATGATAAAAATATAGTTAATTCACAGCTCTAGAGAAAGAGGAAAAAAGAGATAGGATCTTGAAACTAAACACATTACTCAGTAATTAAAAAAGAGAAAAAGTTTGCAGGAATAAAAGGACATAAAATGTATATAATAAATACTCATTAGGGAACAAGGGAGATAATTTATACAATAGGTTGATAATCCAGAATGTCTTAGAAAAAAGTCTCAAAAGGGCAGAACAGCCCTCCTCAGAAAAAAAAAAGGCAAAGGATAGCACTAAAATCAGATATATATATGTACCAATTAAGACATTAGAAAAGATATCTTGTAAAATACTGTCATATAATCAAAAGCAGATATGCAAGAAGATGTAATACATATATGCAATAAGCTTTGATATTGATTTTAAACTTGGAGAATATCTAAGGTCCGAATTGTTTTGGGAGAATGGTAAGAGTAGAATCAATCAGAAATTACGTTTTAGTTTTATAACTGAAGGGTGTGGGCTCATTTGATTGTTGTTTAGTTCGTTATATTGTAGAGAAGGAAAGAGAATAGGAAACCAATGAAACACCGACCAACACTTTTGGGACCTGGGGATTATCTGTGTCTAAGCATCAGCTCATAATGACTACATCCTATCTTTAACGTTTTAGGTCCTGATACTATGCATATACTGAAGGTATTAGGGTTCCACATGTTCAGTTGAAAGAGTAAGGTTATCAGAATTTTGATCCTCTGTTACTTACAGGTTAAGAAGACATAACCAGATGAATGGATGGTGGCCATGCAGTGGATGTGGTCTATCTGGATATCAGCAAGGCATTTGACACCGTCTCCCACAGCATCCTCATAGGTAAACTGGGGAAGTGTAGTCTGGATGACCAAGTAGTGAGGTGGGTCGCTAATTGGTTGAAGAGAACAAGTTAGAGAGTTGTAGTCAATGGGGCAGAGTTCAGTTGGAGGCCTGTGTCTAGTGGGGTCCCTCAGGGGTCAGTACTGGGGCCAATGCTTTTCAATATATTCATCAATGACCTGGATGAGGGATTAGAGAGTGATGACACAAAACTGGGTGGAGTGGTTGACACACCAGAAGGCT
>NW_009721013.1:0-8810 GCF_000703405.1 Apaloderma vittatum
CTCCACCACCTCTCTGGGCAACCCATGCCAGGGTCTCACCATCCTCGTCTCAAAGAGGTTCTTCCTGGTTTCAAAACTAAATCTACCCTGCTCTCTTTTAAAACCATCGCCCCTGTCCTGTCGCTACACACCCTTGTAAAAAGACCCTCCTCAGCTTTCCTGTAGCCCCTTCAGGCACTGGGAGCCCACTCTAAGGTCTCCCCAGAGCCTTCTCTTCTCCAGCCTGAACCCACTCTCTCAGCCTGTCCTCGTAGGAGAGGTGCTTCAGCCCCTTGATCATTTTTGCAGCCCCCTCTGGACCTGCTCCAACAGGTCCATGTCCTCCTTGTGTTGAGGGCTCAGGAGCTGGACGCGGAACTGCAGGTGGGCTCTCACCAGAGCAGAGCAGAGGGGCAGAATCACCTCTCGCTCTGCTGGCTGCACTGCTTGTGATGCAGCCTGGGATGGGATTGGCCTTCCGGGCTGTGAGCTGCACGTCGTTGCCTCATGTCCAGCTTTTCATCCACCAGTACCCCTAGGTCCTTTTCCATGGGGCTGCTCTCTAGCACATCAACCCCCAGCCTGTATTGATAACCGCGCAGAGGGTGTGTGGCCGCCACGCAGAGGCCCAGTGTGGGCACACTGTGACAGCTGGCAGTGGGTTTATGTCCTGTTCTGTGCTGGACTCTGGCACAGTGACAGAGCGGTACTTCAGCTGGCTGCATGGGTCTGCACAATCCCACAGTGACTTGCCCTGACTCTCTGTGTCTCACCAGTATCCATCAGCTGAGGAACAAGGTGTCAGAGGAGCATGAGATCATCAAGAAGAAGGAGCTGGAGACTGGCCCCAAGGCCTCCTATGGCTATGGGGGCAAATTTGGAACAGAGAGAGACCGGATGGATAAGGTAACAGTTGTAGAGAGCCTCCTTGGGCCCCAGTGGAAAAGTGTTTTTCTCGTAAAGGAAAGCTGGCATGGCTATGCAGATTCACACATGTCTAGCTAGCCCATATTCTGTCCTCAGGATCTATTTGAACCCATTTGTATAATTTGTCTCTACAACTTCCTTGCCACTTTCCCCGCAGCTGTGAAGGACTTTCTGTGGCATGTTTCAAACCTGTTTCATAAGAATTAAATTAGGTGCCTCCCTACTTGTGCGTGGAGAACTAATGAATAGTAATTCCCTCTTCACATTCTCCATTACAGACCTCTATCATATCTTCCCACCATGAAGCCCAAGTTCATATTCTGGTTTCAAATCAAATCTATTTTATATTTTCTGATAATCATAATCACTCTTCTTCTTGTACCTTGCATCATTTAATACTCCTTTATTTGCAGAAGTGAAATGATAAGATTGCAGTAGTATTCAACATATGGGGGTCACTGTGGGTATGCATGATATCAGGGTAGCAGACTGAGAAACAGGCGTTTCCAAGGGGCCAAAATGGAGCTGCCATGCTCAGACCCTTCTGCCAGAGCAGAATGAGAATGTTTTTGTTGAGCAGCAACTTGGCCTTTGTCCGGTCTTACTAGGGTGTTGCAAACGTCAGCCTAAGCCATTCTATGATTCTATGAACGTTTAGTCTCTGGAGTGTGTCTCTGTCCACCCTGCCAGTCTGTCCACAGGTGCTCATGTCGTTCTGTCTCTCTTCTCAGAGTGCAGTGGGCCACGAGTACATTGCTGATGTGGGGAAACACTCATCACAGACTGATGCAGCCCAGGGCTTTGGGGGAAAGTATGGAGTCCAGCGGGACCGAGCTGACAAGGTGTGTTGGACAGAGCAGCTGAAATATGTGCTTGTGACTTGTGCTCGGTGCTGCCCCTAAAACACTGTGCTACATTTAGGATTGTGGCTGTGGTTTTCAAAGGGCTGGTGGGTGCAGATCTAGGCAAACCGTGCACCACAGTCTCCACTGCAGCACACAGCTCACCTCCTGGGTGCAGGACAATTACCAACGACAAATTGCAGGATATTTGTGATTAACTCTCTGGTGTGCATTACTGAGCTTGTGCTGTCCTGGCCAGGCAGCACTGTGTTGGTCCTGGGGTCTGTGATGTTTTGCATCTCCAAACCCCAAGGCTGTGCCTTGCAGTGTCAGGACTAGATGGGGACAGCAGGATGCCCTCCCTATGTGAACATCCTGGTGTCAGACAATGCCCAGCCACCTTGCCTGCTGATAGGATGTGGGGTCAGAGTTGTGACCCTCTAACCTGGGGGGTGTGGGCTCTCTTGAGGGTCTGTTCCTGGGCATGCTGCCACATGAGCAGCAGGGGTGCTGTGGGCGGCTGAGGAGGCCTGTCCCAGCTGAGGAGTGGCCAGGTGCCGGTGTGTTGCAGCACAACACAGGGAGCAGGGTCCCAGCCTGGCCCCTGGAGGAGGGTGGGTGAGACCCAGCTTGGCCCTCACAATGACTGACATTCCTCCCCTTCTTGTTCCAGTCAGCACTGGGCTTTGAATACAAGGGCGAGGTGGAGAAACACTCATCCCAGAAAGGCAAGTTCATACGTGTGGCCTCTTGACGCTTTCTCCAGCTTCTCTTCCGCTCCTAATATCCAATGTCTTCTGTGGCACAGTTTCCTTTGTTAGCCCTCTCCCGTCACTTATTTCAGATTCCTGTTCCCAGTCAGTCCCCCCTGCAGCCTCATACCCTGCTGTCCTCTCATCCCCCTTCTGTTGCACATTCCGCTTGTCTGTCTTTTGCTTTGATGGGAACTGTGTCGTGGCTAAGCAGAGAAGACACCCCCACATGCACCCCTGATGGATGGCTTTCCTCTAAAAGTTCTTCTGAGCAACTTCTCCAGAGGGAACCCAAGCACTGTAGGACATGAAAAGTGATTTCTGAAAGTGTCATGTAAGAAAAAGCACAGCAATGTATATAGAAACAAAAGCTTATACAGCACCCAAACTTTTGCAGAATTCTGGAGATGTTTCAGCCAAACTTTGACATGTACATATAAGCAGCTATATTCATTAAGACCACTGCAAGAACTGATATTAAAGATATTTCAAATATTCTGCAACCAAAAGAAGATGAAGGCAGGATCTCTTACGCTTTCAGATAAATGTGAGAAATACTGCATTACCAAGAGAAGAAGAACTGAATCATGTTCGTTTCAAAGGAAACTAAAAGAAGGAAGATGTTTGAGGCATTCTTGGTTGATCTTAATATATCACATACTGCTGTGCTACATTAACTTATTTCTTTATCAGAGCTTGTAGCCATAGAAATTCATCAGGTAGTGTAAAACCATAGAAATAGCTTAGGACAAAATGAAAATGTTAGAAGTAGGGTAAGGTGTTTAGATTGTTTTTCACAAAAATCTGTCCATACTGGAAACTCCTGCACCAAGGTAACAATCATTCATAAAAACATATATTTGCTCAAAACAGCATCCTAAAAGGCCCATTTCACAATGGCCTAATGGGTAAATAATACTTTAATTGAGATAAGTTTAAAAAATGTCTGGGACTTACGTATTCATCCTTAAGTGGGTGAGCTTCTATGAAACAGAGACCCATTCTTGAATACAAAAGGGTTTCATGCATATTTCTCTAGATCACAGTCTTCATGGATTGATAAGGCTGAAATTGCTAGAGAAGCCCCGACTCATTCCTGTGAAATGCAGATCCGTAACAATAGGGTCAAGGAACAAAGAGAGGTGACTGTGATTTACTCCTTCTGAAGGGTAGGGTTTAGAAACAGAGGTGGCAGACCAGACCTCTGAAAGGGAAGTGTCTCTATACAGACAGCAGCTAGCACAGAGGCTGAAATTTCTTGGGACATCAGCCAATAATAGCAAGGTAGTCCTTAGAGAGTAACTGAACACAGCTGAAGTGGTTCATACATAACTAGTTTAGAAGATGGGAAAAGGGGAGGCTTAAGGAAGATGTGCTGTGCCTCTATCACATAGTGGCTGAGTGTGCCAGAGACAGAGTAGAGATGGGGCATGTGTCCAGAAATGTGGGTCTCAGTCTTTGCTGCAGCATCCAGAGTCAGTGGTTTCCTTGCAGAAGTTGAGATTCCTTTATAGCAAAGGTAAGCCATACAAAAGAAGTTTGCCAGGTCTTTTGTACTTTCACAGGCTCATTGTACTTATTCACAGACCTTTTCAGAGACTGACAGACCGTAGGTTGAAAACCTTTCTCTGGAGATGTGTGAGTGGGTGGATGCCCAGCCTGTCAGTGCCCAAGTCTTACCTCAGCTTTACGTCCCTGTGTGACTGAGCTCCCACTTCCTCCCCAGCTACTATTTGCATGTTGCTTTTCTTCCTTGTCCTACTGGCCTGACATGTGTCCTGCTGGCCACAGCCCTCAAGCTCCCGTGCTGCCATGACTCACACTTGCCCTCTGGATCCATTCCTAGGGGCCCTTATCCTCAGTGGCCCTCATGGTGCTCTTTGCCATCTGCTCCGTCCTCTCCAAACCCCTTCCCTTATAGTGTTTTCTACTGTTGCTGCTGCTCTTCCTCCTCCCTAGTGCTCCTCCTCAGTGAGGTTCCCCTCTTTACCCCACCTCAGATTATTCCAAGGGCTTTGGTGGCCGTTACGGTGTGGAGAGGGACAAGGTGGACAAGGCAGCAGTGGGATTCGACTACAAGAGCCAGGCAGAGAAGCATGACTCTCAGAAAGGTGAGCTGGTCAGGAGTGCACTGGCAGGACTGGTGCTTGGGACTGTGCCTGCTGGGGCTGTAGGCGACTGTGGTTTTTGCAACTTACTGTATGAATGGTGGAAAAATGATGGGGAGCTGTCAGGTGCCCACTGTTTGCAGCAAGGACAAGGTGAGGAAAGCCATTGCACAGTGCATGACTGCTGGAGGAGCAACAGATTTCTATGGGTGCCGGGATCTCCTGGACAGTATGTCACCAAAGGGGGAAGTTTGGGCAGGTGCTAATAGCAGGTGACATCTCCCAGGGAGGAGGGAAGGCTGTTGCTGCAGACACCAGTGGGGAAATTTGGCTTTGCTCCATGTCTTTCTCTTAAGTCTTGGGCAGAGGGAACTATTGCTTTTGTGAGAACGGCCTGAGATCACAGTGCTGCCACTTTTCTCTTTCCATCACTTCTCTCCTGTTGCATGCCATGATCTGGATCCCTGTGGCTGAAGACTATTCTGTGGGCTTTGGTGGGAAGTTTGGAGTCCAAAAGGATCGTCAGGACAAGAGTGCCCTCGGCTGGGACCATCAGGAGGAAGTGCAACCACATACATCTCAAACAGGTAGGGCAATTCTGCCAGAGACGTCTTTGGAACACACACAGACCTATTTGTGTGTGTTCCAAAATTGAATATGTACAGCATGTTGTGGAGCAGCTGGGATATTATGAACCCTCAAAGCACAAGGGTAAATGCTGACAGAGTAGGTGCATGCTTGGATCAGTGGTCAACATCAAATGCAAGTCTCTGAATCAGAATTCGCAGACAATGCTGCACTTCCTCTTTGAGGCACATTCCTGACCATAAGTTCATTCAAAAGGTTAACACGTATATAAGATGCAGACAAAGATAACTCATTTCACTGGTCATAGCATACTGAAGTCAGAGGTGCACACAAAATATAACATATTACAAATAGCCTCATTTTTCCATACAGACTATGCCCAGGGGTTTGGAGGCCGTTATGGGGTCCAGAAGGACAGAGTAGATAAGGTAAGACTGCAACTGCTTCCTGCTAATCACTGCTCTTTGCACTGCTGGAAGAGAAGAGACTTCCCAGATGGAGGTGGGGTCCCACTGCTCAGTGCACAGCTGTTACAAGGGTGAGCAAACTGGCCCAGTGTAAACACCAGAGGGTGCAGAGAAATGCAGCCTGGGAAGACCATAACACGAGGAAGAAAAAGCTTTTTCTATTATCAAATGCTTTTGAATCAATCCACTCAGAGACTGAACTGTCATACACCTGCTTTCTCTTGAGGCAGGTTTCAACAGTAGAGCCAGGGAAGAGCTTTCTGAGGACATCACACTGTGCCTTCCTGGGTGTCTAGTACCCTCTGAGATACAGAGAGTGTTCTGTCTGGCGGCTCGCCATCAGTCCTGCAGGCTTGTGCGTACCAGTACAGCCGGATGAGCAATGATAGCTCCTTGGAGACTACATTTTGTGAGAGTGCAGCCTCGTGAAAAGTCTGAGAGACCACAGGCAGTTGCATTGTGCAGGATCTGTCTCTTACACAGGAGAGGTGCTGGATCAGACTGAAGGCCCATCTGGTGTTATGTCCCCAGCACTGACAGGCAGGTGACGATCATACATAAGTGTACAGAGTGGTTCTTGCCTTGGACTACCTCCAGCGAGAAGGTGGTATCACCGTGGCTGCCATTCCTCTAGCTATTGTTACTCAAGGAGTAAGATTTGTTAGCAGCTGTCACATCTACACATAAACAAAGCTTCCCAGAAGCTGGCTTGCATCTTTGACCTCTCAAGTACCAACTTGCAGATGTCCCCAGTCTCTCCAATATCTGATCTATAGCCTCTCTGGTGTCTGGCTCATTATCCTCTTATATTACTCACAGGCTGGTATGGCTTTGTGCATGAGTGACTGGCTCCGTATCACTCCCCCTTCACGACTGATGAAGTCTGGCCATTCCTTGTGGTGCTGTAACTCATCAACTTCTCTGTTATTTGTTAAATTCTGCAAGTTTTTCTGTCCTGTCCAGGAGTTTCTTATGGTCTGTTCAGTTAGCTAAATCTCAGGTCATGGCCTAGTCATCTGCCTGCAAACCTTAACAAAACCCAGCTGGGATGGGAATGGCAGGGATCAAACTTGCATGAGAAGAGATCATTCAATTTGTTGGTTCAAGTTTTCTGTCTGTGCTGAAACCAGGCAAAGGCTTATCTACAGTTAAAATGCAGACTCTCTCAGGCACTTAAAGTTATGCTTTGGCAGGCTACATTGCAAGTTTGTTCAGGAAAGGGGGTCTTGCCAATGTATGATGATCTGTACGGATGGGGATAAGCTAAAAGATGAGAATCACAGGATCATAGAATGGTTTAGATTGGAAAAGACCTTTAAGACCATCAAGTCCAACTGTTACCCCAGCACTGCCAGGTCCACCAGGAGGAAGTGAGGGTACCTTCCCTGAACCATACTTTTCTGTTGCTGGTCATGGTGCTAGTGGCACAATGTTGTGCCTGGTACAGGACCAAGATCACCATGATCAGGACCAGGGGAAGCAGAATAGGACCATTTTGCAGGGCCCTGAGCTAAGGAAGGACATAAACATACCTGTAACAACTGAGCATGTTCCTTTCATGCTGCATGTATAGGCTGGGCCAGTAACAGAGTAGGAATGACATTCTGCATGTGGAAGAGATTGGTATGGCCTCTGAGTTTAATAACAGCAAATGGAGGTGTGTTGTCAAAAGACAAGGCATCATGTATGTGGCAGAAAAAAAGTGCAAAATCAGATGAGCACCTGGGCAAAAAGTCAAGACCACAGGTTGTTTGAGTAACAGGATGCAAGGAAGGGGATAAGCAATTCCTCCTGATAAGCTCAAAGTGGAACATGAATTTGTGCATTTTGAGAATATTGACGCATAGTCAAAGATGGTAAATATAAGAATATTCGAGCAAGTACCTAGGTTCTTGATTGCCTGGTTTTCAAGCACTGAAGTAGTGCTGAATTCATCACCTCAGAGCAGAGCATCATATACCACCAGGCAATCTTAATCTCCTGTTCATAAAGTTTTGAAAACTAAGTGTAGGATTCAGCTCTCACACTAAGACTCCTAAATTTAAATGCTGTCATATAAACAACATGTCCAGGACTCTGCTGTGGTCTGTGTAGAGCTGGTTCTGAGCCTGCAGTGGTGTTTGCCTGCTCGGATGCGTTTTCTCTGAGAGCAGAGCTGCTCTCTGGACTCCACTGGAAACTCAGCCACCCAGCCCGTTGGTGACACCTGCAGGTAGAACCCTAAATATAGTCTGAAAGCTGGATCCCACCTGCCGTTTCCTTTTTTGTACGAAATCGGTTTCTCATGAAGGTAGATCAACCCCGTCTATCTCACTTCATTTTTGGTGCATCGATCCTATTGCCACTTTAGCCATTTCTTCACACCTCATAAAGCCAGCGTTATCTCAGATGTTCACACGCATTCTCACTTTGACGTTTTCCAACCTACATGGCTCTAGGCACATACTGCAGGCAGCGACCTGCTGCAGGGACACGTGCTTTTCACCGTTAGGCAGCTGCTGCTGTGCATCCAGCTGGGAAGTGCTTCCATGCCTCATGCCACTGGGGTACAGTGAGCCGACACAGCAGGTCCCAGGACCTTAGGAAGCAGTAGACTGCCAGGCATCCACTCAGCTCTTTGCTGTGTTACCAGTGAGCACTCCTGCCTTGAATGCCCAGCCTTGCTGTCCTATGCAGCACTTGTCTTGCCGCTGTGCTGCTGCTCCATGTAGCCTTTTCAGCCCTCAGAGTGCCACCTCTCTCTAGCAAGAACAGCCCTTGCCTTTGGCTGATGGGCAGCAGGCGCTCCCACAGTGCAGGGAGGCATCAGGAAGGCAGGGCTGCAGCCAGCAGCCTCCGCAGGGCTGTGGCAGATGAGAACAAAGCTCGCTGTCACAAAAAGCTCGCAAAACTCAGCAGGGAGTCTCAGCACTGGCCTTGCCTAACAAGCTGGGCATTCGTTCATTTCCTGTTGCAGAGCGCTGCTGGCTTTAATGAGATGACAGCTCCCACCTCCTCATACGAGAAAACAACACCACTGGAGGCAGGTGAGATGACTGAGTACCAGCCCTGAGTTTGTGGGAAGCTGTGGGCCTCACGAGCACGCTGGCGGGCATGTGCTGTGATGGGATGGGGATTTAACCTGTGTGGTAACATGTTGGGGCAGGA
>NW_009721013.1:8891-20775 GCF_000703405.1 Apaloderma vittatum
TTGAGCGGCTGTCTTCTCCAAGGGCCCTGCCAGTGGCACCACCAGCCTGCGATCACGATTTGAAAATATGGCTAAGTCAGCAGAGGAGGAGAGCAGAAGGCAGGCAGAGGACCGGAAGAGACAGCAGGCTCGGGAGCGCCAGGCAGCTTGGCGGAAGGTGAGACATAGCCACCTTGCTGCATCCCTCTAGGCTTGCAGAACAGACTTTTCCTCAGGGGCATGCAGCTTCGTGTCCTCCTACCTGATCTCTTCAGAGTAACGTATTGCCTAAATTGCTTCCCTGCAACTACCAAGGACTGCCATTGAACGTCACAGCGGTCTGGATTTTCCTTTTCGGCACACATGGTAGGGTGTGCCTGCATGCAGTCATGACCCCTGTGCTTTGGCCTGCGCTCCTTCTTGCCCCTAGGGCCTGGCAAATGCAATCACACCTCCCCAATATTGCCATCCCAGCAGTCTGCATTTAGGGTTTTCGAGACTGAAGGTTGCACCCAAACCCTCATATTTACAACACCTCCTTCTGCATCGTCCTGTTTCTGCATTCAATATGCGGATAAGGTTTTGTCAGTTCCCTCCTTGAGGCTGCTTTCTGCAGACCCCATAGTTACCAGAGACGTGCTGGTGTCCAGTCCCTGGGGCAGGTTTATGAGAGCTGGAATGGATTTCAGCTGGAGGAAAACTTGAGAGCTGCTCTGTGAGCTGGAATAGATTTCCAGCTGGTGCTGGAGTGTGTCCGGAAAAGGGCAATGAAGCCGGTGAAGTGTCTGGAGAATGAGTCTTAGGGGGAGCGGCTGAGGGCCCTGGGGCTGTTCAGCTGGAGCAGAGGAGGCTGAGGGGAGACCCCATCACTCTCTGCAGCTCCCTGGCAGGAGGGTGCAGCCAGGAGGAATCGGTCTCTGCTTCCATGTAACAAGTGATAAGACAAGAGGAAACAGCTTCAAGTTGCACCAGGGGAGGTTTAGATTGGATATTAGGAATTTTTTTTTTTATGGAAGAATTGCTAATAATGCGTTGTTAAGCACTGAAACAGCCTTCGCAGGGAAGTGTTGGAGTCACCATCCCTTGAGGTATTTAAAAGATATGTAGAAGTGCTCAGGGACATGATTTAGTGGTGGATTTGGCATTGCTAGGTTAACAGTTGGACTTGATGATCTTAAAAGTCTTTTCCAACCTAAATGGTTCTATGATCCTATGAAATTTTCTGAGTTGCTCTCTTGGGAATGTGAACGGGCATTGGTCTGGGACTTTTTCAAAGAGATTGAGGGTGTCTGATGACTTTTTTTCCTAGCAGGAAATCCCACAGAGAGAGAAGGACCACTCAGAGGCAGCCCCTGCTACCATACCAGCAAGGGTACCTGGAAGTGCTGACCGAGACAGACCTGTGTCACAAGCAGAACAGGTGCCGAGGCGGGCTGGGAAGCGCTGGGAAGAGGGGCAGGCAGAGGGGACTGCCCCCAAGAGGGGGCTGTACTTTGCAGGCAGCCCTGCAGGAAGAAGTGGGGTGCAGCCAGCATGGGAGAGGCTTTGGTAGGAGTGTGGGGGGGAAATGTCGGGATGATGATGGGACATGGCTGCACAGCACCTTATGCCATGAGATGGGCTCTCAGAGTGGGTTGGTACAGTAGCAGTACAATGAGCAGTAGCTATGTACGTGAGAGAGGTTCAAATACCTGAGCCATGAGGGTCTTCACAGCAATCCCAGATGCCAGTTCTGCACAGACCTAGTGGCTGAGCTGTTTCCCCATTGCACAGAGGGTGATGCTTCATTTGTGTCATGGTAGCACTAAAAGCACCTGCAGTGGAGCAGTCTCCCTTGTGTTGGGTGCTGTGCAGTCATGGGAGAGCTGCCTGCAGTGGATGTTTTGTAGGTAACTTTCCTGTCACTTTCTTACTTCATGGCAGGAAGCAAAAAGGGAGGAGGAGGAAACACCACCCACTTTGCCACCAAGGCCAGCAGATCTGGGTGAGGAGTTGTGCAAGATCCCCAGCCAGGATCAGCTCATCTACAGTGAAAGTTTGGATGTCGGTGGGGATTATGAGGAGCTTCCAGAAGCCTCTGGCTACTGTGACAGTGCCAGTGGAGGCGCTGACTATGAGGAGCTGCCAGCACCCTTGGGAAAGCTGGATGCCATCTATGACAATGGAGGAGATGAAGGGGAGGACTATGAGGAGATCCTTTCCGAGGAGCCCAGCCAGAGCCAGGCCCACCTGGGTGAGTATTGATGGAAAAGTCCATGTCTTAGGGAGCTTGTGTTTATCCACTCGTCTCACTGAATGTATGGAACAGACTTCGGAGACAATTTGTATCGTGAAGTCTACTGTAGTCAGGGTAGCAGCCCATGATGATGGAGGCTTGGTTGTCTTCCACCCCCTTGCCCTGCTCCAAGGTTGAAGATCTA
Source organism: Apaloderma vittatum (assembly GCF_000703405.1). Classification (NCBI taxonomy): domain Eukaryota; kingdom Metazoa; phylum Chordata; class Aves; order Trogoniformes; family Trogonidae; genus Apaloderma; species Apaloderma vittatum. The sequence goes on from NW_009721013.1 coordinate 11,291, forward strand.
CTGCATGTGTTGCTGGGTCAGGCAGCAAGTACATCTGCTGGAGCAGGATTCGGGCAGGAGGACCTGAGGGCTGCCATGGACTGCAGAAGCTGGACCTGGACTGATGGACTGATGTGCCTGATGTGCTGTTTCCTTGCAAGTGACTGCCTGTGCCGAAGTGAGGTTGGGGGGTGCTGTCTTAGTTCAGTCACAAACACTGGTAGTGATGAGACTTTATCTGATGTTGTCTCCTGGGTGTGAAGAGTGCAAGCTGGTCTTCCTCCTAGAACATAAGCAAACTGCATGGGCTGCTGGTGATGTTTGTCACAGCTTCACTGGTACTGAAGAGAGTAAGTGGACAGATTGGGGTTATGTCCAGCATTTTTATTGGGAGAGCACAGAAAGCATCAGTACTGTGCCTCTCTCTTTGCAGGAGGGGAGAGAAGTCACACCTTGCTTTGACACACAGTACACCTCTCCCAGCTGACTGGGTTGGGTTGTGCTTCACCCCAAGGTGGACAGCTGGATGGAAGGTGACACTGACCACATCTGTATGGCTGCTTTCAGCCTCTTTCTGATCTGCTTGTCCTGTCTTCTGCAGGAGAAACAGAAAATGTTTATGAGGTGGAGAGCCCTGGGATCTGTGCAGTGGCTCTCTACGATTACCAGGGAGGTAGGTTTGCCATCCAGGCTGTGGGGAGAGGCAGTGGGTGATGTGACGGCAGGGGGTGGTGGCTTATGCCATCAGCAGTGGTGATTTAAATTTCTTCTTCTTGCAAAGCAGAATGAGATCTGACTTGGGATCAGAAATTCCATCTTTTGTCTATGAAGTCTTGCTCCTTCTCTGCTTTATCTGTGCTGTTCGATGGGGGTTGGATTTGCTGAACTCTGAGGGTTATCAGAACGCTTGCTCTGTATTCTCCTTCTGGGTAAGGGGTGGGAGGAGGGATATAAAGCCATCTTTGAATTGTGACTATCTATCTTTCCTGAACAATTTTTGCAGATGGAGATGATGAGATATCTTTTGATCCCGACGACACAATCACACACATTGAGATGGTGGATGAAGGCTGGTGGCGAGGGCAGTGCCGGGGCAAAGTGGGCCTCTTTCCAGCAAACTATGTGAAGCTTCTACAGTGAAACCAGTATTGGCCAAGCTGATTCCTTCCAAACTCTTGCCTTTCTGTGCTTCAGCCTTTTATGTATTAATTAGATTAATTTGGCTAGACCTGACGTGACTATGTTCAAGAAATACCAAGGAGCAAACTGGCAGTATCTGAGGGAATGTTTTGACCTCTGCCCACGAGGAACTTGGTTCCCATCCACTTCCAGATGGAAAGGATGTGAGGGCTTAAGAGCATGTAAGTGCAATATAAGATGTCTTTTCTACCTAGGCTGTGCAACATGTCAACCAGCAAGCTTGCAGGAGAAGTGTGTCTATTCCTGTTCTCAACAAGGCATTTCATAGAAAAGAAAGACCAACTCTAGCAGAAAGGACATGAGCTATGGGACCTTGTTAAGTTGCTGTAGCTCTGGAACTCATCCTACCCAGGGTCAAGGAAAAGAGCACTGTGAATAGCAAACTTGCCTTTGTTCCCAAGAAAGGTTTGCACTTGCGGGATGAACCACGTTTGTGGCACGGGGCAAAGAAACACAAACCTGATCTCTGGGCAAATTCCAGAGCTGGGGCTTGGGAACATTTGAGCATCGCAGTGAATATTACTGACTTTTCCTGCACATTAACACAAGCTTGGCTGTGGTGAGCTGTTCCATTAAAGAAGAGAACTGTGTGCTGTCTCAGTGGAAATGTAGGATGATCTTGCTAAGGTAGGAGATTACTCGCTTGCTTTTCCTCTGTGTGCCAAGAATGCTGTTAGGAGATGTGTCATTTCTGGCATAAACCTTGGAAAGGGAAGTGTAAAAATGATGAGAAAAATTATTCCTGTAAATCTATCTTGGAGGAAAAGAAAAATACTAAAAGGCTTCAATTAATAAAGAGCATGTTACTAACTGTTTTGGTCATCATCCAGGCAGTCCATCAGAGGAATGTTTAGCTAGGGAAATCCTTTCAATCTAGCAAATGAATGAGAATAAGTTCTGCTTGATACAGGCAGTAGAATATTTTTGAGAGCACTCAATTTTTCCTGTTAACTGCTCTGACAGTATTAATAAGCATACACAGTGCCACAAGTTCTCTCTAGCCTAAGGGCTCCAGTGTGCTTTGCAGGCAGTGCTAAAGGGAGTTCCCACAGCCAGTATTTGGCTTGGTGTGTTCTCTCTGCTGTTGGGTGATTCCTTGTGCTGAATTCAGGCTGTGGCAGTAAAATAGTTAACACCTCACAGGCCTTTGCAGGAATCACTATTTAAGAAATATTTGCAGGTAATGGTCTCAGCAGTGTAATTAACAAGTGGATTATTTGTTAAAGGGTGTACTGGCTAGATCATCCTTGTCTGAAGAATGCTATTGTTATTTATGACGCCCTTCTTATCTGACACAGTATAGTGAAGAAGGAGATGCATAACTTTAAGGTGTATAAACTCGATAACTGCCCCATTTGAGGGGTCTGTCACTCTGCTGCACTGTGCACTCCCTCATAGCTGTAGTAATAAACTGCTGCTGTTCTGGCCTGACTAAAACTGCTTTATGGTTATTCTGTGACAGCATGTCTCCCATGTCTGTTGTAGGCTCCATTCCTTGTGCAATGGCCCCTGACTATAGCCCTTCTTCATCACCGATATGTGGAAAAGGCTGAGCAGGTGCGGGCTTAAGAGCGTGTAAGTGCAATATAAGGTCTTTTCTACCTAGGCTGTGCAACAAGTCAACAAACAAGCTTGCAGGAGAGGAGGGGGGCACAGGACAAGAGGATTTTTATTTTATTTTTAATGTTTAAAGCAGTTTTCAGTAATAATCCGGTGCAAACTGAAGCCCTCCCTTAAACCAATACATTCCAGGCTAGATGCTCAACATGCCACTGTAGGAGTGTGTTGTTGTTTCTTTGTAGTATGCAAAGGCCATCACAACATGAATAAAGCGGGGACAGGCTGAGCAGCATAGCGTGTGAGAAGTACACCCAGTGAAGTGCAGCTGCCAGGAGCATGGGTGCAGAGGGGCACCCTGTGACACCTTTAGAGTTCACTGTGGCTCACAGGTTGGTTCTAGACCATTCTGCACTTGATCAAGACTGTACTACCTGAAGGTAGTACAGCATCCCTGCTCAGTGTTTGATGCAGAGAAAAATCACAAGCTATGTCTGTTAGTCCTGCAAAAGGCACACTGTGAAATCAACAGTTTTAATATAAATTTTCTGTAGGTTTTTGGTTAGTTGGTTCGTTGGTCTGATTTTTTTTTTCTCTGAAATAACTTTCCCAGTATTTTTTTCCTCGTGCAGTTCACCCTTTATTTCCTGATGTTCTTTTCCAGAGGGCTCTCCTGAGCGAGCCTCATTGTGATACAGTGTGTCCTAGTGAGACTCAAAACTAGGGATGTTTCAATAATTTTTTACAATCAAAAAGGTTATATAGGAAATAGAGCCAGATGAGTGAATGAATTGCAGTAAGAGCAAGAGGCCATCCCAACACATGGATTATAGAAACCTTTTCTTTTTTTCCCTGAAAAGTAAACTGATTTTCAGTGTGTATTGTGCACTAAGAGTTGGCAAACTGCTCCCAACAAGCTGTATGACTACTGGGCTTAGTTTTTGATTTTCCAGTAAGTTTCTTTGGGAACAGGCTGGATTTTGCTGGGCATCTCTTGGTAAATGAGCTATGGATGAGCATGTTTTGGACCCTTCCAGCCAAGAAGTCCCTCTGCAGCACAGCTGCAGGAACACTGCCGGGTCTGCAGGCGTGCACATGCTTGCCCAGCCTGTGACGTCTTCCCTCCCCATGCAGACCCTTGCGCTGGTGGCTGGCTGCGCCTGGCTTCTGCCGTGGTGTTGGACATTGCTGGCCCTCATGTGCCTGCCTGCAGATTTGGCTAGCGCTAGGATTGCCCCAACACCCATGGAATCATTTGAGCTTGGACCCGTTTGCAGAGCCCCTGCAAGAAGAGGTTAAGCGACAGGACGAGGGGCAATGGTTTTAAACTAGAGCAAGGTAGATTTGGATTAGGTCAGGAAGACGTTCTTTACTATGAGGGTGGTGAGACCCTGGCACAGGTTGCCCAGAGAGATGGTGGAAGCTCCATCCCTGAAGCATGCAAGGTCAGGCTTGATGAAGCTCTGAGCAACCTGATCTGGTTCAAGGTGTCCCTGCTCACTGCAGGGGTTGGACTAGATGACCTTTAAAGGTCCCTTCCAGCCCAACTCATTCTATGATTTTATGAAGCTGAGACAGGGGGAGCTGGACAAAGCTGGCTGCTCTATATGACCAGTGAGCCCTCAGTCACTGTCATCCACAGACACAACACTCACAACTATGTGTTAGTCTTTTTGTGGCTGTAGCACAAACCAAGCATTTCCAGAGAGGATTTAAGCAATGCCAGCTGACAGCTCAGTGCTGGTAACTTGCTGTTTGACCAACACTCTGAGAACAGTGAGTGGCCTGATTAATCTGTTGGCTGCTGTTCTAACGTACAAAATGCTACAAGGCTTTCATGGCAGCCTGGAGAAACACAGCAGACGTCACTGTTGTGTATTGGTGTCACAGCCCCTTTGCAGAGACCAGATTCTGCAATCAGGACCCTGCCCCTTGTCCCATGCAGCGCCTGGCTGGGCAGTGCCACGGCAGAGCTCATGGCCTTGCTCTGGGTCAGGATGTGTCTGGTACCTCACAAAACTGCCTTTTACAGCATTCCCTGGTAGAAGCGTGGCTGCAACAGGTCCTGTGCTGAGCTCAGCACGTGGCACTTCCAAAGTAACAACATAGTCCTGGAACGGTAGCCTTGTTCCCAACTTGATTTTGCCATTCTGCCATCAATGACATGCAGAGGATCAGACAAGCGATGGTGGTGTGCCACAAACAGCCACTGCCTGGGCAAAGAGCCCTGACCTGCTTCTACCATCAAAGATTTCCCACCTGAGAAATGCTGCACGAGTCGCACAACAGCACCGTGTTGCAGCCCTGGCATTGCTCATGCGTTGCTGCCTGGGGAGAGCAACATGGCCCATCTCTGCACAACCTTCTGCAGGGCCCTTCGCACCTCCTGGTTGCGGAGACTGTAGATGAGGGGGTTCAGCATGGGGGTGACAATGCAGTACATTGCAGAGACCACTGTGCCTGCTACTGGGGAATAGCCAGAGCTGGGCCGGTTGTAGTTCAGGTTGGCTGTCACAAAGTACAGGGCAACCACAAGCAGGTGGGCAGAGCATGTGGAGAAAGCCTTGCGCCGGCTGGTGGCCACGGGCATCCTGAGGATGCTGACCAGGATGCGGAGGTAGGAGACGACAACAAGCAGGAAGGGACTGAGGCCCACAAAAACACTGGCAGCATGGAGTGCCACTTCACTGGGGAGAGTGTTGCTGCATGTGATCCTCAGCAGCGGGGGAACGTCACAGAAGATGTGCTGGAGCCGAGCAGCCCCACAGAAGGAGAGCTGGGAGGCCAGGACAGTGTGCACAGCAGAGTCCAGCATGCCCCAGAGCCAGCAGCCAGAGGCTGCCACCACACAGACACCCCAGCTCATGGCATGGGCATAGCGCAGGGGTTGGCATATCGCTGCATAGCGATCGTAGGCCATGACAGCCAGGAGCGCACACTCGGCCCCCGCGCACGCCATCAGGAAGAACATCTGTGCCAGGCATCCACGGTAGGAAATGGTCGCCCGTGGGCGCAGGGCATTTGCCAGGATCTTGGGCACCGTGACTGATGAGTAGCAAATGTCCAAGCAGGACAGGTGACTAAGGAGGAAGTACATGGGACTGTGGAGATGGGGATCCAGGAACACAAGGGCAAGTATTGCCAAGTTCCCCAGCAGCGTGGCCAGGTAAAGGGACAGGAAAAGAACAAAGAGGTAGGGCTGGCCATGGGAAAAGTCCAGGAGCTCGAACTCTGTCACATGAGTCTGGTTCTCACCTGCCATGGGGCCAGCTGGGTTGATCTGTGGGCAGAAACAAGCACTGTGAGCAGGAGGTGGTGATTGTGAGTCAGGGGACTAGAGCACAACTACCACAAGGCAAGGGTTTTGCTAGTAGGATGGTTTTGGTCCTATCTCCATAGTAGTTGAAAGCTTCTGATATTGAAATTTCACTGACACTAGGATTTTTGAGTCCAGAGAGCTGCCATTCAGTGTTGATATCCGACTGCAAGAGAACCATAAAGAAGAAACTAAGAGTGGTGTGCATCTGGACAAACCCATGTCTCCTGGGTTCTCCTGCCAGCCCCACCCCCTGTCTTGATGAGTATACCAAGCATTTCTCTCTTTTCCTCCTGGCTGCACTTAGGGCGGCTACATATTTCCCTGACTCTTGGACATGGTCTCATCATTCCTTAGACACCACAGTCACTGAGCTTGCTCTTCCCCAGCCAGTGGGTTGGGGATATGTGATCACCCTGCACCAATAAAAAGATGTTTTTTTCTTTATCCTGTCTCATGCACTGCTGGTTTTGGGGTGCTTTGCTCTGTGATAACCAGCACTTTAAAAAGTATAGGTTTGAACTGAAGGTGAGTTACCACAAGATGAATTTAGCACAGGCAAATTTAAGCCATCAGGGATCTCCACTGGCCTCAGCCTCCTGACCTTTCTCATAGAATCATAGAATGCTTAAGGTTGGAAGGGACCTTGAAGATCATCTAGTTCCAACCCCCTTGCATCATCTTATTTCAGTTTTCACCCAAACACAAGGGTTTTGCTTACCAGCATGTGAAGCTACATTCACCACGTTCAGATGGTGGACAGGGCATGGGGAGGCAGTTACTGCTCGTAAACCTCAGCCAAGGGCTGTTGCAGACGGTGCTTGCGGCCAGGACTGCTGCCGCCCGCCAGCGCCATGAAGCCCAGCAGACGCAAGCCAGGTGCTTTAGTGGGCAAATACTGCCTGGCGCAGCAGCCTTGGTGAGGCTGCTGAAGAAATGGGGCTGAAAGAGAGGTTAAAAACCACCTGCAATCACCTTGCCTTGGGGCACAGCTCTGTCACAGCTAGCGCTCAGCACGGCACATGCTGCACTCAGCCAGTCTGCAAACAAGGGTTGCTCTTGACTAGGTGAGGGAGAGGATCCAGGGAGGTTTAAGCTCACATGTCAATAAGGGGCAAACAGGGATGGAAAACACCAGGGCAGACTGTGGCTGCATGACAATACAGGGCACCTCGGGGGACCATACGTCATCTTGGTGCTGTACATAATAAAATTGTGCTCTCCCTATGCAACTTTTTCTTTGGCTCCATTTGATTGGGTCAGTAGATATTAGCACTAAACTATTCCTGAAACCGGCCGTTGCTGAGTAAGTGTTTGCCAGGAGCTGTGTTGGGACCAGTACTGGTTCTGCGTGAGTTCTCACTGACAGCAGTGGCAGATGACTGGGGTGCAAGGAAGAATTGCACATCACTGAACTCAAGGATTTAGTTCCCTGCTATTCTCACTCGGAAATTGTACACTTGGAAGCAGGGGCTGTTTGCCTTGGCGCAGGATAGCTGTGAGCAGCTTTTTGTTACAGGTAACTGTGATGAACCTCCCGTGGTCCAGGATTCAACAGCATTCCCAGAAAAACTATCAGTTCATGCCACTCTCCATTACAGATGTCACCTGACAGCTATGCAGGGGCCTGTTGCCATTATATAAGACCAAAGCGAAAATGACCAAAAGAAACCAAATAAAGATAAAAGGAACAGGAAAAAAAGAAAGCAGAAAGCATTCCCTTCCTCTTTATAGATGTGTTTTTAGCAACTAAAGTAAATTGTCATGTCTCTTCGTGAGATTAAACAGCATGGTTAAATTTCAGGTTGGTATCCTTGCTTTACACCCATTAATTTGGTTTTGATTTCTTTGTCCAAAGCATGTATCTACATCTCAGTCATGATTTTAAAACACTGTGCAATGGAGAATTCACTGCTTCTGTTGGGAGGGGTTTTTTTCTTATAGCTACTTACTGCAAAAAGCTGTCACAGCATTGTTAAAAATTGTGTATTTTTTTTTTCCTGCTTTATTTTCCATGACATTATTTGAATGTTGACTCCGCCGCATTCATAATTTTCATGTCTTTCTCTTCTAGATTAAGGACTCTCTGTTGTAATCATATTTTTCTCCCTGCTTCCACTGACTCACTGCAATTAGTATCATTGTTTGCTAAGTAGAAGAGCTAAGTACTAATTAATTTCTCTTTTACTCTTCAGTTTTTCTTTTTTTCTTCTTTTAATTTTGAGAGGAAATCTTTCAGTCAAAAGAATTCTTCTTTACTTATCATAATGTCATCCAAACTTGTTATTCCATCTTGGATGTGGGTGCTACAAGGCTGAGAAAGCACTGCCTGGCTGAGCTCTCCAGCAGTCTGCCAGAGCAACATAGTCTTTAATATCTGGGGGGGTTGTAACTAATTTTGCATAGATTGGACAGGTACATAAGGAATATATCATCCAATATTCTGGAAATCTCAGACCATCGCTCTTTCTCCAGCCAGTCCCCAGCCAAAGCCATGCGCATTCTGATGCAAGAACAGCCCGACTGTTCTGGCCCAGCACCGAGAGCCTGAGAGGTGCATGAGAGGTGTGAGAGCTCGGAGAGACTGCAGGAGGGTTCCCTACGAATCATTTCCTGCCTCCAGTTGTTCCTGGCTGCAAAGTTGCACAATATGCACATTGAGCTGTATAAATTCAAAATTACATGTGTGTGAAATTTCACAGTGCTAAGGCAGGCAATGGTTTGCTTAGGGCACAAGTGCCTCCATGCTATAGGTATGAGAAGGCCCTGTCCAGGATGTGGTTGGATGCTTTTCCTACTGAGGCAGGAGTCTGCTGACAGGCTATGGTGAAGCCAGCACCAGTGAAGGTGGGAACCTACCTGTTACAGAGGAGGAATAGGGGGCCTCAGGAACCAGTGATACAAATAAGAATAAATTTAATAGCAGAGGCTTACATATATAAGGGTTAATCACCTGTTTATGCTCTGAACTGGGGCTCAAGACTTGCAAATAACAGCAGGTGAAAGAGGTTTGTGAGCCCATTGCATGCTGCCAAGAAGCCCTTGGTTTAATGTAGGTACACATCAATGACATGTAGGTCACCGTACTTGCAGGAGCAGCAGGGCATTGTTAGTTCACTGCAGGAAGGCTGCAGATAATGCTCTCCCCATGATGATAAATTCAGGCTGTGTTAGACATGGACCTACAGAGCTACAGTACAGCCACAGGAGTTGAGCAGGGGCATGACCCTAATTTTTCACTGTGGCCTGGAGCAATGTAGCAGTCAGTTGACACAGCCACATGACAAGAAACATCAGGTGCAAACCCTTTGACATGAGACATCCTGTACACAATGAAATAGGTGGATGTGGTAGGAAAATCTCCCTTTTTCCCTTCGACTGCACAGGAATGATCCCTGCAAGAGTCCCCACCTTGCTTCAGCTCCTTTCCTCT
>NW_009721013.1:20813-26951 GCF_000703405.1 Apaloderma vittatum
TAATGAATTACAAAGTATTTCACAGTGTAGCTGTGCCTTTGCCCACTGCTAACAGATCGAGACAGGATGGATAGAGGGGCAGAAAGGGAGCACTGGTGCTAGGGAGGCAGTTGATTTCTGTCATTCCCTTTCAAAGAAGGAAGGTACCCCCAATCAGCGCAATGGTGATGCGCTCATCTGAGATGCCTCTCAGCTCTGGTGTGGTCCCTGAAGCAAGGTGCCTTATGTCACCATTGTGCACTTCTGCATAGCTCCAGCATTTTGGGGTGTGTTATGTCACCCTTCCTCCTACAGGAAGCCAGGTGTGCTCCTGCAGGAGGATGTGGCTTTCCTCTCCAAGCCACCACATCCCATTTGCGCTCAGGTGAGTAGACTGAATAACCTAGAGCATGTAGCAACGGGAAGTGGGGTCCTGAACTCTGGGAACGATCAATTCCCAGTTTGAGGTGATGTCTGGACTGAGGCAGCCAGCGATGACACCAGATTAATTTCTCCTGAAAAAAGACTGGATTGTTTTGTTTGAGGCATGAGCAGCAGCCTCATCCTGCTTGCACACCTGGGCCACCCAGGAGCCCTGGGTGCCAGTGCTGGGTTTGCCCCAGGTAGCATGCTGAGAAGGATCCCTGTGAGGGTCCTACCATGAGTGAGGCCCTGCCAACCACAGGCAGCAGTTCTGCCATCCCAGCCCTCCCTTACCTCCATATCCAAGAGCAAACAGTGGACAGCATCCAGTGCTTGGTAAGAAGAGAAAAACTAGCATTGTCCCCAGGTGTTGTCCAATTTGTCTTACCTGCGTGAGGAAAAGCCTGTGTATCCTTGAGGCTTGTGAGCGGAGGAGAGGCTTTTAACCCTGCCAGCATCCTGGGGGAGATGCTTTCGGAGTTAACTCTTGTTCAGTGGCAGGAGGAAGGCGCAGAGGAGCGTTTGCCCAATCAGCCTGCACAAGCGGGATCTGAGCCCACAGGACAAAGCTCTCCTGGCACAGGACCCTGATCTCCTGTTCTGCTCCAGGCTGTGCCAAGTGCAGACCAGCCAGAGCTCTCAAGCCCTGGCCTCCTGCTCCAGCTCTGCGGCAGCTCCTGGGGCGCCTGGGCTGAAGTACAACTGATCACACCAACCACCCTGCGCCATAGGAGAGTGGCTGATGGGAGAGGCTGAGAGGCTGAGAGCTGCAGTCCCTGTGCCCCAAGTCCTTCTTTATGACCTCATTTTATCTGTTGCAGGCCTATGAGGTGCCTACACTGGCCAAGGTCATCGGAGAGGCAGCAATGAGTAGGGATGGCCACTGGCTACACTTGCAGCAATAGACCTGGAGGCAACACTGCCATAAGGTGACTGCATGGCACCTGCACTGTGCCTGCATGCCCACCATCTACAAAAACCATGCCCACTCGTTCCAGTGCAGGGCTTCCTAGAATGGAGAGTGTGGTCCATGGGACTAGGATGTCTGAAATTATAAAAGATAAATAGCAGTAATTATGAGCCCTGTATGTCTAAGACCAAGTTTTCAGGAAACCTGAGCTAACAGGGTAGAAGGACCTTGATAACATGGTTGGGGCAATCCACATTATCAATACATGGAGATGCAGAGAGCAGCCCTGCAGAAAAGGACTTGGAGATATTGGTGGACAAAAAAAAATGGACATGATTCAATATGTCTGGGCTCACAGCCCAGAAGGCCAGTTGCACCCTGGGCTGCATCAAAAGCAATGTGGCCAGCAGGTTGAGAGAGGCGATACAGCCCTTCTACTCCGCTTTCGTGAGACCTCACCCAAAGTACTGCGTCCCGCTTGTTCAACTCTGGAGCACTTAACACCAGCAGGACATGGACCTGTTGGTGCGGGTCCAGAGGAGGCCAGAAATGATGAGAGAGCCAGAAATGATCAGAGAGCTGTAGCACCTCTCCTACGAAAACAGGCTGAGAGAGTTGGAGTGATCCAGCCTGGAGAAGGCTCCAGGGAGACTCGTAGCAGCCTTCCAGTACCTGAAGGGGCTATGGGAAAGCTGGGGAGGGACTATTTACAAAGGCATATAGCAATAGGATTAGAGGCAAGGGTTCTAAACTAGGGCAGGGTAGATTTAGAGTAGATATCAGGAAGAAGGTCTTTACTATGAGGGTAATGAAACACTGGCATAGGTTGCCCAGAGAGGTGGTGGAGGCTCCGTCCCTGGAGACATTCAAGGTCGGGCTTAATGGGGCTCTGAGCAACCTGATCTGGTTAAAGATGTCCCTGCTCACTGCAGGGGGTTGGACTAGATGACCTTTAAAGGTGCCTTCCAGCTCAATTCATTCTATGATTCTATGATTCAATCATTCTGTGGTTCTATCATTCTATCATTCTATCATTCTATGATACACTAATTTGCTTTGAGTTTAGATTACACCTTTCTCTTGTTGCAACAGTGAAACATAGAATCAATCATAGAATCATAGAATGTCAGGGGTTGGGAGGGACCTCGAAAGATCATCTAGTCCAATCCCCTGCCAGAGCAGGATCACCCAGAGCAGGTCACATATGAATGTGTCCAGGTGGAGTTTGAAAGTCTCCAGAGAAGGAGACTCCACAACCTCTCTGGGCAGCCTGGGGCAGGGCGGCCTTGCCCTCACAGTAAATTTTTCCTCATATTGAGGTGGAACTTCCTATGTTCTAACTTAAACACGTTAGTCCTTGTTCTATTGCTGGGCACCACTGAGAAGGGATTGTGCCCTTCCTCTTGCCCCCCACCTCTCAGATATTTCTATACGTTAATAAATCCCCTCTCAGTCATCTCCTTTCCAAGCTGAACAGCCCCAGTTCTCTGTCTGTCTTCACAACAGAGATGTTCAGTCCCTTGATCACCCTTGTAGCTCTCCCTCGGACTCTCTCCAGTAGGTCCCTGTCTCTCTGGAACTGGGGAGCCCAAAAGTGAACACAGTATTCCACAGGTAGTCTCACCAGGCCAGAGGAGAAGGGAAAGAGCTGGACACACTTTTCATAATGTCCCCCAGGATCCCACTGGCCCTCTTGGCCACAAGGGCCCGGTGCTGTCCCAGGGACAACTCACTGCCCACTGGGACTCCAAGGTCTTTCTCCACGGGGCTGCTTTCCAGCAGGACGTCCCCTAATCTGTGCTGGTGCTGGTGTTATTCCTCCCGAGACGCAGGACTCTGCACGTGTCCTTACTGAATTCCATGAGGTTCCCCTTTGCCCAGCTCTCCAGCCTGTCCAGATCTTGCTGGATGGCAGCACAGCCTTTCTGGGTGTCAGCCACCCCTCCCAATTCTGTATCATCAGCGAACTTGCTGAGGATGCACTCTGTCCCCTCATCTAGGTTGTTCATGAAGATATTGAACAGAACTGGCCCCAGCACTGATCCCTGGGAAACACCACTGGCCACAGGCCTCCAACCTGACTTTTGTGCCGCTGATCACAACCCTCTGAACTCTGTTGCTGAGCCACTTACCAATCCGCCTCACAATCCAATCATCTATCCCACATTTCTTGAGTTTTCCTACAAGGATGTTATGGGGGACAATATCAAAAGCTTTACTGAAGTCAAGGTATATAACATTCACTGCTCTCCCTTCATCTACTCATTTGGTCACGCATTCAAAGAAGGATATCAGGTTAGTCAGGCAAGATTTCCCCTTGATTTCCCCTTGAACATTTCCTTGGTTCATATAGAAACTCAGTGGCATGGCATTCTCATATAACCTGGCTACTCTCACAGGATTTTAGATGAAGGCATTTGCTTCCTCCCACACTGGGAGGGTTATAGTTGAAATACAGCTTTGCTGAGACCATCAACACTTGGCACAAATATTAAAATAAACTGAAATCTTGCCAGATGCCAGAAATTCAGTATTCAGTTCTTGTAACCCATGCCCATTTTCTGTGGTAATGTCTCAGGACAGCCTTTATGAGAAGAGATATCAATGCTTGCATCCTCCTCTGGTCTACAGTGGCACATCAAATCTAGAATTGGGGGTCAAGTGAGAAGCCAAATGTCCACGAATTTGTGAAGATTTAAGGGAGTCGTTTTTAAATCAAATGTAGTGTGTAACTACAATAATTGAGCCCAGCTCCTGTAAGTACTCAGCACTTCTGGAAGTCAGACTCTTAACTGAGTGCAGGGTCCTTACGTTCTCCAACCATGTGTTGCACTTTTCAAAAAAAAGTCTACTGTCGTAAAACCACGGACTTCTCTAAGTCACGGTTCTGTACTTAAGACATGCATCCTTCCAGTTCAAGGACTCTTTCTCAAGCAAAAACCATGATCACTTGTACCATAGCTCAGTAGAGCAATGCTGACAGCTCACTGTTAATGGTCTCTACATGTACATAAATGCTTCCTTTGGACAGAGACAAGGAAAACAGTGCAGTTCATCATGTTCAGGGTTGCAGGAATCTGCTTGCTGGGTCCAATCCCTACGCAAAGCACAATCAGCTCCATGGTCAGACAAAGTTGCTCTGGAATGTATTGAGTCAGGTCTCAAAAATCTCTAAAGCTAGAGATCTCAGAGCATCTCTGAGATCCTGCTCCTCTATTTAACGATTCTCAGAGTGACTCCTGTGCCTTACATCAGGTGGAAGGAAACCTCTTGAACCTCTAGCTCTGAAAACTCTGCAAGTTTTGGCGATGGTAAGCTCAGTGTGAGTCAATGATGTGTGGCCAAAAGGGCCAACCCTATCCTGGGGTGCATTAGGCACAGTATAGCTAACTGGCCAAAAGAAATGATTGTCCCACTGAAGTACTGAGTAGAGGGCCATAACCACTTCCCTCATTCTACTCTCTTTGGGTCTTTCACACAGGGCACATGACTCGCATGTCTGGCTTGTTGCCCACCAAGGGTCCACAGAACCTTTTCCACAGAGCTGCTGTCCAGTTAGGCATTCCCAGACTATCTTGTTGCCAGGGGCTCTTCCTTCCCAGATGTAGGACTTGGCATTTTTCCTTGTTGAATTTCATGGTGTTCCTTCTAGCTCATTCCTCCTGTCTGTCCATGTCCTTCTTGATGGCAGCCCTGCCCTTGAGCATATTGACTGATCCCTTTGACTTGGTGTCACCCACAAATTTTACAAGATTGCACTCTGTCATCTCTTTCATATCACTAATGAAGATGTCAAACAGGACAGGTCCCAGGACAGATACCTGTAATGCTCTACTTGTCACTGGCCTCCAGGTAGAGCTTGATCTGTTAACCACCACTCTCTAAACCAGTTTTGCACCAGTGCTTTCATTGATGTTGCTGTTGCTTTGACGTATGCAAGCTGAATGCACTTTTCATCCTGCATTTTCTGCACATGCTTCTACTGGCTGGGCAATCTCATTTTCCCTGGCTTTCTGTGACCATATCTGGCTCAAGAGCTTAGTGGTTTGTTAGTGGCAATGTTTCTCCCTGCTGACCACAATGGGTTTGTGCTCATTTTTTTTCCCCCTCAGCGATTTTGATTGTCACTGATGCAGTTCTGATGGTACTAAAAAGTTACTGAACACTGCAGATGTTGTAATCAAACTTAAGTTTTAAAGAGCTAATTGCTTAATGAATCAACATTCTAATTAAATTAGTTTATTAATTTATATTAGGACAAGGAATATAGAACTCTACTTACGCTAAGAAATCATGTGTAGGCCTTAGCTAGAGCTAGAGCTGGTGCAAGCTGCAAAGCTGGCAGGGAATGTTTCGTACTAGTAAAAGGTCTCACCGCACCTGTGCTTTGGTCTCACTGCACCTGTGCTTTAATAACAATACCAGCATATTTCATTTAGACAGATCAATATGTGTATTTCACGCAGCCATGCCTTCCTACCTCCCTACTCCCCCATTTTTGTCTTGTGGTTAAATGTGATCTCACCCCAATTACCAGCGATTGTATGGAAATAAGATATATGAATATCAATAAGGGTTGAACCAATCATTATAAAGGTAAAAAATAATAGCGGACATTGTATACATGTTTATGTTAAAATATTATAACTTTGTAAAAGAGGGTATAAATAGATTGAATTTTTGTGAGGTATTCGAAGCATTGGGTGATTTCCAAGCTTCCCAGTGCTGCAATAAAGAAGTGCCGGCTTATCTATGTGTAGGTCGTTTTTGCAACCTTCCCTTTGAAAAATCACAACACAGGTCACAGAATCACAGAATCACAGAAT
>NW_009721014.1:0-2710 GCF_000703405.1 Apaloderma vittatum
GGGTGACTGAACGGGTAACCCCCTTGCTTTGGAAATAAAAGGGAATAAAAGGAGGTTGGGAAGCTTGTCAGAAGGTCTAATATCACATAATCTACTTGTTTGGGTTTTTTTTTCTTATGCATTTTTTTTCCTGTGTGTCAGTTTACCACGGGTTGATACAGAGAGGTTACGGAGGGAAGGGGATTCTGGATTTTCTGTATTATGGAGGTAGAGGAGAGGAGATAGGTGGGTGCTGCAGACAAAGGGAGAAATCTGTCTCATTCTCTTTTCTAAATCGAAAAGGAAAAGCTGGGAGCTGGCAGGTGCCTTTTAGGAGGTTAAAAAACAGAAGCGAGCGTGTGTGTAGGTAAACAGGGAGGGGAAGGTGTGGGGCTTGGGGAGCTGATCTCTGCAGCCGCTTTTTTTCAGCAGTGCTGGAGCAGGTGAATGGGGTTTACCACAGCCCTGGGCCGTTGCCATCAGGTGTGCCCTTAAATAAAACCCACGTGGGCTGGGATCGGGCTGCGCTCTGCTCTAAGTTGTATTCTCTGTCAGTGAGGCAAGAAGTTGTTGTGGCTTTTAAGGTGCTGAATTACCTTTAATGGGTTTTTTTTTTTTTTTGGGAGGGTGAGAGGTGAGAAAACTGACAGCCTTCAGGTTTGTTTATAGCTGTGGGCTTCTTGTACAACTGACCCGGACAAGTACTACTGTGGTGAGTACCAGGAGAAAAGCTGGCTTGTGGTAGACCACAGAAGTTGGTAACTTGATATTTAGTCTGAGCTTGTAAGTAAACTCAAGGCCTTTTAGGTAGTTGCTTGGTTTTCTTAGTGTACTGCTTTTCAGAGACTACTTGCTTCTCGAGCACGTGGTGCTGAAGGTCAGGCCTTCGTCCTCTGGAGGTTCTGCGTGTCTTTAGCTTTCCGCCTCCTGGGACATCCCGTCATGTGCGGGGAGATGAACCGAGCGCCTCTGCTTTGGGTTCTGAGTCAGCTGCGTGACTGTAAAGCAAATCAAGGGGAGCTCTGGGACTCCGTAACACCATTTATCTTATTCTGGCTATAGCCAGGCTGGGGGGGGAAGCACCAAAAAACCCCTGGATCAATATATTTAAATAGAGCTTATTGTCTGAGAGGTTTTCTTCTGCCATCTGTAGCCGTGAAACAAATGGAAATAGCTCTTTTGTGTGGCTGGAGCATTGTTGTGGGTTTTAATGATTTACACAGGAGGCACGTTTCAACGTACCCACCAGTTTCCCCCCCTGTATCCATCTTATCCCTGGATAAGTGTGTAACTGCTATTGCTTAAGATAATTAATGCTTTTTGACGTCGAGGGTTGTCTTCGGGAGGCATTATTCCTCTCTGAAGGTAGGCAGCACACCAGGAGGCTGACTCCTCTCGGTTCACACAGGCAAGAAGAATAATTCTGTAGCTGGGAGAGGAGCGTGTGACTCGGGAGATGTAGGTTTGTCCTCTGCTCATCGCGCTTCCCCTGTGGCCGGCCCAACTTCTGCCTTCCTGCCGTATTTCCTTATCTGCGACACGGAGATAATAACTGCTCTGCCCTACCCCGTGCGCTGGGAGGTTGTCGTGCCCTGAAGTTCGTTAGCGAAATGAGGCGAGTGCCTGGCTCCCGGACCTGCTGCTTGGCCCTGGGCTTGGCTCCAGAGGAACTAAACACTCTGTCCTTCGGAAAATGCTGATTTTTTTATTGCTGGTAACTGCCGCTCTCCGCTTCCTCGCGTGTGAGTAAGGGGGGAGAAGTTGTCGGCGATGGGGAATCGTGGCTCTCCCTGCCAGAAGTTGTCCCGTTAGCGCCGAGCGCCGGCCCTGACTGATTGCCCTTAGGATGGTCTGGTCTGCAAAAAAAAATAAACTGTCATCTTCTTGGTCTTTTAGTTGTGAAGCTTAGCTCGGGTTGGAAAGTTTGGAGGGTTGGGTCATCTCGAGTTTGTAGCTCTGAACTTGCCAGATTTTGCAAATCGTTCTTCCCCACGCTGAGCAGCGGCAGCCTGGCCGTGCTGCGGTGGGTGACCCAAAAGTGATGGCTGTGTAAAGAGCAGCGTCAAAAAGCTTGTAATTGTTAGGGGATTCCTGCCCTAGGGGAGGATAGAGCGAGAGGAAAACAGGTTGTAAAATAATGTCTCTACCAGCGTAGCAGCGGGTGCGGTTTGGGATGAGAAAGCCGCTGCGGTGCTGGCTTGCTCGGGCAGCTGGTGCTGGTTCCTCCAACTTTACACCAAGTCACAGGAAGCGAGATGCAAAGGTCTCACGGTTGAATTTCGAGGTGGAAAGCTCTCTGTGGTATCACTCAGTTTATTTAATCGGTTTAGCCAGGGACCAGAGATCTTTCGGCGGGATGCTGCGCATGGAGCGAGTTTTGGGATTTTCCAGCCGTAGCACCTGGGATTTCTCTGGACAGTTTGTGTTTTGGTTCTTCTCACCTGTTGCCAGATAACAGGGTACAGGATCTTTCTCTCTCACGGGTTTCCTACCTTGATGTGCAGAATGTCAGAAGGAATTAAATTGGGAAGGGAACACAGCTGAAAGAAAACGCGAACCCAGTTCCCTCCGAGCATCCCAACGAGGACAAACCAGCAAAGCCGGAGAGGGATTTACCTTAGATTTACCCAATTAGTTTGTACTTGAAAATAAGTGACTGGAACCCGGAGAGGAGGGAGAGCTGGAAGAGCCAGACCTGGCTCGGGCGGCCTCGTGCGACGCCGCTGGCTCC
>NW_009721014.1:2776-4190 GCF_000703405.1 Apaloderma vittatum
TGCTGAAAGGCCCTTTATTAAAACTCCGGAACAAACGGGCCGTTGTGCGGCGTGGCCGTGTTTTTCGGGTTTTTCAAACGCCGTTTCTGAAAGTGGAAGTTGCTCGCGACAGTCCCGAGTTTCGGGGACGCGAGTTTCTCTCGCCGTCGATTTGAGCAACGCTTCCCAGCGTTCTCCGTGTTGTGCGGGCGTGCTCCCCTCCTTCCCGCTGCTCCTCCTGAAAAGCTCCGAAATAACTTAAAAACCGACCGAAAGCAAATTCAGTTGCAAAGGCTGAACGTAGCGACCCGGCGGTGCCGGGTGCAAGCGGCTGCTAGCCGGCGGAGCAGCTGAAATCGGTTTAATCTTTGTTTGAAGGGGCGTAGGAGCTGGATTTTTCCTGGGAATGAGTTACGAGTTGGGCTGATGTTTCAGACTCTTAACGTGCTCGAAAATCTCCGGTGGTTTTGGATTAGATTTGTGTTATAAACGGGTGGGTGGGGATTGGCTGTGGTGTTTAAAACAAAACAAAAAAAAAAGAGGAAATTCAAGCGCAGTGTTAATGCTGGGACACAAAACAGGAAGTTTAGTTATGGATTATGCTTTTTCATAATTTATTGGATGTTTTTTCCCCCCTTCTAACAGGCAAAAAAAACTTTAGAGTACTCTAGCCTGTGTCAGTTCTGTGTAACTGAAAATGTTTCCGAATTTGCAGTTCAAGTTGTTTTTTAAAGGGCCTGTAAGAAGCTGTAAAAAATGAGAAACCTCAGTAAGCCCTGCTTTGCTTGGTTGCCATTCTACAGAAGGGGGGGGACCTAGAAAACGGACCAGGTATGAGTAATTTTAAAAATAATCTCACTTCTGGTGTGACTGTAGAAGGGTTTTCTCCCCCTGGCACCTCCCTGGCCTGCTGAGGCAGCAGGGACATTCCGCTCCTGTTCTGAAAAAGCTTTTATGATTTTTTTTTTTATTTTTTTTTAAATTTATCCCCTTCAGAAAAAGAGAAATCTATTTTTAAATATATAGAATCGCTCTTTTTTTTCCCCCTCTGTTGTTTTTTGGGCCCTGAAGGCTTTTTATCCGTTTCTGCCTCATCTGCTCTTAGAAAAAGGCACAAGGGCTCGATGTTTCTCGTGTGGTTTAACCCTTTGCAGCTCACCCTCGGGTTTTTCTGCTGCAGTTCTAAAGAATTGCTCTGTAGATGTACTGCAGAAACTGCTTTTTTGGGAGGTTATCCTGCTGTAGTCATGGTTATTCTAATTTCCTCCAGTCTAAGGGTGGCTTTTTTTTTCCTTTGCTGGCAGAGGGTTAGTGTTTATGTTCAATAAATCATGACTCTCACGGCTTCTCTTTCAGTTACTCTTGTGAGTTATGGTGCAGTTCCCAAACACAAATATTGTGAATTTAATGTTACTGTGCAACTTATCTATCGGAA
>NW_009721014.1:4205-4963 GCF_000703405.1 Apaloderma vittatum
AGAGCTAAAAAAATAGCCCAAGAGGCTCTCTTTCTTTCCATTTTTAAAAGAAAGATCCATATTTAGGGTCAATAAATACGACTTTTTGCTTCTAACTTTGGAATTCTGTTGGCAAGCGTGATCGTGGCCAGTGGACGCTCCCTTGGCCCCCGTGGGGTTGTCCCCAGGACCTTGGGCTCCGCTGGGTGCCGTGGGTCAGGGGCCGGTACCTGGGGAACCAAGTGCCTGGGGTGGGGTTGGGTGCTGGTCAGCATTTTGTTTTGGTTTTTTTTTTTTGTTACAAGTGGGACCTGGAGGTTGGTTTTGGGTGATTGTGACTGTAAAAAAAAAAAAAAATAAAGCTCTTGGTGAGGAATATAACAGGATAACAGGACTCAGGGATGAAATAACCTCTCATTGTGTCTTTCTCTTCCCATGTATAAGCCCTACAAACGCTTCCCTGAGCTGTTTGTGTTTCAGAATACGGGTGCGTGTCCGTCGGCAGGCCTAGAAGAGCTGTTGGTTTGGAGCAGGAGAGCTGGTGTAGGGTGGGACAGTGCAGCAGGCCAGGCTCCCGGGGGGAAAAAAACCTGGTGATTCAGGCTCCGTTGACATTCAGACCCAGCAGCACCAACACGAGCATCTCTCGAGTTTCTCCTGCTCGGCTGGGTTTGGCTCCGGGCCGCGCCGCGCGTTCCTGCCTCCTTCCTGTGGATTCGTGTTCCTGGGTGTGCTGGGGAGCGAGTGCCGGCGAGTGCCCTCCCAGGAGGGGCTGCAGG
>NW_009721014.1:5129-7096 GCF_000703405.1 Apaloderma vittatum
GGCGGCAGGAGCCGCGGGTGGGTTTCTCTGATTCCCCTTTGTTGTCTGTTCTGCTCTGAAGGTGCTCCCTGCAAATATGAGGCAACGAAATCCCTCGTTTTCTGCTGCTTTACGCCGCAGAGGTGCGACGCCAGATTAATTTGTCAGCGCTACGGTCCCGTGTAGAAACTCGTTGAGCTTCAAGCTCAGAAGACTGATCTATTAGCGCGCGTGATAAATAGCAGATATTCTTTGTAAAGGCATCGACGGAAATACACGCGGTGTTTTTAGCGCAGGGCGCTGGGGTTTAAAAAAAAAAAAAAAAAAAAAAAATTGGTTAGTCCAGCTCTAGCGGGAGCTGCTGCAAGTGGCAGCAGTAGCTGTGTGCTTGCCGCATACCAATGCACATGGGACTGGTTGGGTGCCAGATACTCGTCACACCTACTTTGGAAGAGTAGCCTGTGGGTTTAGAGAAGTAATTATTTTCCAGCGGCCCTATGGGGCACAAGCAATTCAGCTTACGGAGGACGAGGAAGGGCTCGCTCCAGAACATTAGCTCCAAAATTGTGTGCCTTTGAGCTGCAGCTGGTGGTGACTTGACCAGAATTTAATTTGTCCGGGCATTGTTCGTTACGGGTGTCGGGGAAGACACGAGCTTCTGAAGGCTGGAGCGGAGCCGCCCTGATTCTGGCCGTCCCGCTTCGCCCTTCGCCTCGGGGAGCCGCCGCTTGGTGCGAGGAAAGGCTCTCGGGGCCCCACGGGTGAGCGACCCCGAGCAGCGCCGGCTCGACCACAGGGCTCGCACGGAGCTTAAAAGAAGCCGGCGCCTCTGACTGATGGCAAAATTCTTCTTTCTCGGGTTGCTCATTAGGCGGTTAACGTTCTTTGCCTTATTATCCCGCCCTCGGCTTTTCTTTCTGGGGATCTAGGCTGACACTTTGCAGAGGCTCCCAAGGAGCGCTTAACTCTTCCCTTGCTTAAGGAGTCTAAAACCAACCTGCCCTTTTGGTGCAGGATCCTGCGTGTGTGAAAAGCCAATTTACATGCTCAGCATGCAGCAGCTTTGTTAGGAGTACATGTAGTGTTGGCTCAACCTTAATGCTACCACATATTTTTCTATTTCTTTCTGATCTGTGGATGTTTCTGGGGACAATTCCAGAGTGGACTGGCTGTAGCTGTGACTCCTGAAGGGCTACGTTGCCAGATTCTTGTTGGGGTAGAGGGAATAGATGTTTTCTTACTTGCTGGTGAAGAGTATCTTTGTGATAGCCCAGGTAAGACTATTTTGCCCGTTCCTGCAGGGCAGTGGAGGGGCTACAGGGCAGTGACTTCAGTTTTGTTCTAATAGTCTCTGCGACTCTATGAGTTAAGAAAAACCCATTAATGCAGGCAGACCCTGGCTTTGCTGGAGAGGGTTCTCACCCTTGCAAAAAATCTTAAAAAATCCATGAATTTTCCTCCTTTTTTTTTAAAAAAAGACGTGCAAAATGCTGTTCTCGTGTTATCTGGAAATAGTTCTCACCTTTGGAATAATATTGTTCGGCAGCGCTGGAGAGGCAGAGTTGCTCAAAATAGCAGCAGCTGCCATAGGCCGGGATGGAGCGGAGTCGAGTGAGTTGTGTTGTCAGTCACGGGAACATAAATCCAATTCCACCTGCAGATGAGCGTTCCCGAAATAGCAGAGGGTTGTCAACTACCAGAGGAGATGTATTGTGCGCATCCCCTCGGTGCGCTGCTGCGAGCCCTTCGTGCTGCATTGAGGAAAAAAGAATAAAAATGCAAAAGTTGCTGTGGTTTAGCTCTGTAGCTCCAGAGAGTAACCACTTCCTACTCTCTTTAGTAAATAACGGCTGGAGAGGCCGTTGGGCTGGTAACTGTGCCCGGGGGTGTTTTGTCGGTGAAATGCCACCTCTCTGCAGGCGAACCGCCCCGATGCACAAGGGTGCAGCTCCCTACTTCTCGGTGGGTGTTTCTGCAAGCCCCGGGAA